>NW_027199905.1:17500-26691 GCF_038502225.1 Cherax quadricarinatus | reverse complement strand
TGCAAGGAGGGAAGAGTATATGGAGAAAAAGAGAAAGGTTAAGAGAGTGGTGAAGCAATGTAAAAAGAGCAAATGAGAGAGTGGGTGAGATGTTATCAACAAATTTTGTTGAAAATAAGAAAAAGTTTTGGAGTGAGATTAACAAGTTAAGGAAGCCTAGAGAACAAATGGATTTGTCAGTTAAAAATAGGAGAGGAGAGTTATTAAATGGAGAGTTAGAGGTATTGGGAAGATGGAGGGAATATTTTGAGGAATTGTTAAATGTTGATGAAGATAGGGAAGCTGTGATTTCGTGTATAGGGCAAGGAGGAATAACATCTTGTAGGAGTGAGGAAGAGCCAGTTGTGAGTGTGGGGGAAGTTCGTGAGGCAGTAGGTAAAATGAAAGGGGGTAAGGCAGCCGGGATTGATGGGATAAAGATAGAAATGTTAAAAGCAGGTGGGGATATAGTTTTGGAGTGGTTGGTGCAATTATTTAATAAATGTATGGAAGAGGGTAAGGTACCTAGGGATTGGCAGAGAGCATGCATAGTTCCTTTGTATAAAGGCAAAGGGGACAAAAGAGAGTGCAAAAATTATAGGGGGATAAGTCTGTTGAGTGTACCTGGTAAAGTGTATGGTAGAGTTATAATTGAAAGAATTAAGAGTAAGACGGAGAATAGGATAGCAGATGAACAAGGAGGCTTTAGGAAAGGTAGGGGGTGTGTGGACCAGGTGTTTACAGTGAAACATATAAGTGAACAGTATTTAGATAAGGCTAAAGAGGTCTTTGTGGCATTTATGGATTTGGAAAAGGCGTATGACAGGGTGGATAGGGGGGCAATGTGGCAGATGTTGCAAGTGTATGGTGTAGGAGGTAGGTTACTGAAAGCAGTGAAGAGTTTTTACGAGGATAGTGAGGCTCAAGTTAGAGTATGTAGGAAAGAGGGAAATTTTTTCCCAGTAAAAGTAGGCCTTAGACAAGGATGTGTGATGTCACCGTGGTTGTTTAATATATTTATAGATGGGGTTGTAAGAGAAGTAAATGCGAGGGTCTTGGCAAGAGGCGTGGAGTTAAAAGATAAAGAATCACACACAAAGTGGGAGTTGTCACAGCTGCTCTTTGCTGATGACACTGTGCTCTTGGGAGATTCTGAAGAGAAGTTGCAGAGATTGGTGGATGAATTTGGTAGGGTGTGCAAAAGAAGAAAATTAAAGGTGAATACAGGAAAGAGTAAGGTTATGAGGATAACAAAAAGATTAGGTGATGAAAGATTGAATATCAGATTGGAGGGAGAGAGTATGGAGGAGGTGAACGTATTCAGATATTTGGGAGTGGACGTGTCAGCGGATGGGTCTATGAAAGATGAGGTGAATCATAGAATTGATGAGGGAAAAAGAGTGAGTGGTGCACTTAGGAGTCTGTGGAGACAAAGAACTTTGTCCTTGGAGGCAAAGAGGGGAATGTATGAGAGTATAGTTTTACCAACGCTCTTATATGGGTGTGAAGCGTGGGTGATGAATGTTGCAGCGAGGAGAAGGCTGGAGGCAGTGGAGATGTCATGTCTGAGGGCAATGTGTGGTGTGAATATAATGCAGAGAATTCGTAGTTTGGAAGTTAGGAGGAGGTGCGGGATTACCAAAACTGTTGTCCAGAGGGCTGAGGAAGGGTTGTTGAGGTGGTTCGGACATGTAGAGAGAATGGAGCGAAACAGAATGACTTCAAGAGTGTATCAGTCTGTAGTGGAAGGAAGGCGGGGTAGGGGTCGGCCTAGGAAGGGTTGGAGGGAGGGGGTAAAGGAGGTTTTGTGTGCGAGGGGCTTGGACTTCCAGCAGGCATGCGTGAGCGTGTTTGATAGGAGTGAATGGAGACAAATGGTTTTTAATACTTGACGTGCTGTTGGAGTGTGAGCAAAGTAACATTTATGAAGGGATTCAGGGAAACCGGCAGGCCGGACTTGAGTCCTGGAGATGGGAAGTACAGTGCCTGCACTCTGAAGGAGGGGTGTTAATGTTGCAGTTTAAAAACTGTAGTGTAAAGCACCCTTCTGGCAAGACAGTGATGGAGTGAATGATGGTGAAAGTTTTTCTTTTTCGGGCCACCCTGCCTTGGTGGGAATCGGCCAGTGTGATAATAAAAAAAAATAAAATAATATATATATATATACAGTGGACCCCCGCATAGCGACCTTAATCCGTGCAAGAGGGCTGGCTGTTATGCGAAATGTTCGCTATGTGAATGAATTTTCCCCATAAGAAATAATGGAAATCAAATTAATCCGTGCAAGACACCCAAAAGTTTGAAAAAAAAAATTTTACCACATGAAATATACATTTTCCTACACACAAAGAGAAGGATACATGCACAATAGTAGAGTAGTACATGCACAATATATATTGTGCATGTACTACTCTACTAAATGAAGAATAAATGACACTTACCTTTATTGAAGATGCAGCAATGACTGATGAGACACTGTGTCCTGGGAGTGCCTTTTCCTCCTGAGTACTGTAGGTCCTGTTTGGTATTTTCTTCCAGAACAGGCCTTATCACACTGTGTATGTCACTACGATTCTTAAATCTCTCAAACCAACCTTTGCTGGCTCTAAATTCACCAATATGAGCACTAGTTCCAGGCATTTTCCCTGTTCACCTGGGTGTTAGTCGACTGGTGTGGGTTGCATCCTGGGAGACAAGATTAAGGACCCCAATGGAAATAAGTTAGACAGTCTTCGATGACACTGACTTTTTTGGGCTATCCTGGGTGGCAAATCCTCTGGGGTTAATTGTTTCTTGGTATTCTCAATAAGCCACACCAACAACGGTGCTACAGCAGCAGCAGCAGCAGCTGACGATGTTACAGCAGCAGCAGACGATGCTACAGCAGCAGCAGCAGCAGACGATGCTACAGCAGCAACAGACGATGCTACAGCAGCAGCAGACGATGCTACAGCAGCAACTGACGATGTTACAGCAGCAGCAGACGATGCTACAGCAGCAGCAGCAGCAGACGATGCTACAGCAGCAGCAGCAGCTGACGGTGGTACAGCAGCAACAGACGATGCTACAGCAGCAACAGACGATGCTACAGCAGCAGCAGACGATGCTACAGCAGCAGCAGACGGTACTACAGCAGCAGGAGCAGCTGACGGTGGTACAGCAGCAGCAGCTGACAGTGCAGCAGCAGCTGACGGTGATACAGCAGCAGCAGCAGCTGTACCACCAATAGTAGCGATGGTTGATTGGGGTTTATTATACAACCTGGCCAGCTCGGAGACACGCACTCCACTTTCATACTTATCAATGATCTTTTTCTTCATCTCCATAGTAATTCTCACCCTTATTGCTGTAGGGTTGGCACTAGAAGCTTTCTTGGGGCCCATGGTCACTTATTTTCCAGAAAAAAATCACCAAAAACACTGTAATAATACAAAATGTTCCGATTGTATGCTTGGATGTTACCGCGGAGGCTGGCTGGTAAACAATGCCACCCGCGGAACATGTGAGCGTGGCTCAGGCCGCACATTGGACGCGTCTCGGACGAAGGCCGCTGAGCGGGTTTTTGGGCGCTATGCGGGGCAAAATTTTAGCGATCAAAGCGTCCGCTATGCGGATTGTCCGCTATGCAAGGCGTCCGTTATGCGGGGGTCCACTGTATGATTGGTTTCATAAGGAAAAGTACCTTGAAATTGAGCTCAAAGTAGCAGAAATGTTCGATTTTTACCAAGTTTCAGAAGTAAACAAATCATGCTAAGCATCCAATACACGTCAACTGGCGAGTCTAATATTCTTTCACAAGTGCACTGGTATTATTTATACCATTTCTACACTAATGCAGTAGTCTGCATAACGTTAAATCTTCTATTTTTTGTGAGAATAAAAATTTAAAGTGGAAAGCAAAAGAGATATAAGAGGGTCCTGGGGACGTGACTAATGAACAGAGAAAATGTTATTTTAGTGCCAGGAATGTCTGTCTTGTTTATTCTGGACCCTATTTGGAAATTGGCATCTTCTGAAATTTGTGCGAAATTGGCAAAATTGCCAATTTCTGACCATTTTATTGAATACTTGAAATCGGTAAATGGGTGGTTTCTTGTATTCATTTGATAGAAAAAATGGAGTTCTAGCGAAATAGATATGATTTTTGTCGACTAGTACACTGAAATTGGCTGAAAATAGGGCTCAGTGGGCGAAATTGCCGATGCGTAAACATCAAGACCGCTAACTTCGCAAGTGCATAATTCTGTAAGTTTTCCATCAAATTTCATACTTGTGGTATCATTATGATTGGGAAAAGATTATCACTTCATAAGAAAAAAATAATTTTTTTTTCCAAAAAATTTTCGACCCTTAGAACGAGTTTAGGAGAGGGCCTCTCAACCCTGAAAGGGTTAAGCACCACCAACCCAACAACACAGAAGTTACATGATCTCATCGTCTACCCGTCTTCATCCCAGCATGGCATTCTTCAGGTCACCATGCGTCACTCGTACCTCACTCTCCGCCTATATATAATGTCTTTCTACCTCTTTATGTTAGAAGTGACCAAGATCCCAGGACTGAAACATTTTCTAATAAATATGTCAGTGTTTGCTTATGTGTCTTTCTAAACCAAGGTGTTTGTGTGAATGTTTATGAACCATAACCAGATGCATCATCTGTCTGTTTACATAGTGGGTGGGGTGGCCAGGCTGGCTTCCCTACACTACCCTACCTACCACATGACTTTCTACAAATAAATACTTTTCACCTTTCACCCTACATTAAGACTATAAATATTTTAAGGTAAGTAATGAGTATACTGTATATGCATTTTATCACTCTGTGGAGCTTTAAGCATCGTCGTAGTATATTATGTGTGGGTGGGGTGGCCAGGAGGGCTACCACACCTGACTTGTTACAGTAAATGCTACTCGCCTTTTGCGCTACATTACGACTACAAATATTTTGAGGTAAATAATGAGTGTACTGTGTGTATTTTACTTTTTATTGTTTTTTAATGTCTAGTTCTATGTCAGTGTAAACGTGTTATCTGGCATTTATAAGTGGAAAAAATGGCAGTCTGCTTTCCGGCGATGTCTGCTTTCCAGCAGTATCTTGGCACCTAACCTGCCGTATGAGCAGGGGCCCTACTGTATTTTAGTTTGCTTTGTTAGATAATATTATCTTTTTATTTTTCCATTACATGCTTTCTGTACAGTATTTACCAGACTGTTAAAGTTGGTACTGTGCACATAGAGGGAGGGCTAATTAAAATTTTTAATAGATATCTTGGCACTGTATTTTAAAAAAAATAAACTACATACAGAGCATTTATGCTCAAATGATGGTGTGGGCTACATTTTGAATTACAGCATTGCATCTGCAGCATTTCTGTAGATAAGCAGTCCTAGGTTCAAATGGGTCTTGCCTTTAACTTTGTGGATCCAGTTTTGATGAGTAGACTTGCAGAAACGTTCATGGTAAATGTGGTGGATAAAACAAATTTTGCTAAGATACACTTGCCCCTTGTGCCCAAGTTTCACTGAAGTTAGGCTTATGAAAAATCATTGGCTATAAATTGTGAAGAGCTGTAGATGTGTTCACTAACACCTTAGTGGTTAACTGCAGTGTAGTTTTTGTTCAGTGTTATCTCTGACTGGTTATTAGGTATTTTATGACAACTCTAAGGAATATCGACTAAATAAAATCTTAGATGAAGGAGTCAAGTATGTAGTTCTTTTTCAAAACAATTAGAATAATTGATAAGGTTTAGTGTACTGTTTATATTGGTTTTGAAATGTATAGAGTAATTCAGTAATTGAGTTATATGCAGATAGTTTATTTTGCCCAAATTGTGTTTGAAATCTTCAGAGATTGTATTGTGAGTTATTCAATTGGTAATTAAAAGTTTTTCTATAATTTTATATTTTGACTTAGACATTTATTATGTGAACTGATATTGTCAAACTTATGAACTTTAAGATAAAAATAAATTTCTCTTAGCCATGCTCTTTTAACCTAGAGCTAATAAAAATATTTGCACAAGGCCAAAGAGAATGTCATATAATGTAATTACAGTTTTCATCAATCTAACCAGATGTTTGTCTAGTGTTTATACCTTGGATTATTTCAAAGCCAATTTTTTTACAACATTGTAAAGTTAATGTTGGACTCTTCAGTCTCTCATTTAAATAAATATTTGGAAAATGGGACCCCATCGATTGAATTTGTTTTGATCTTGAATGCACATTTTGAATGCGCCCTTTTGTGAGAGAATTCCAATGATCAGTGTTTTTAAATCTTATTTGGGTAGCTCAGTATATGCATTTTGTGTGTTAACTACTGTATAGCATGTACAGTATTTTATAGTATGCACATTTTCTTGCATGGTCTGATATACAGCTGGTGCTCTTGTTATTGTCTCGTACATTTTTTGAGCTGGAACCAACATTACTGTACCCCTATTGGTGTTGTCTTTTTTCCCAGTTTTCTGTGAATGTTCTTGGAATTTTTGTTGTAGATTCTTCTGTCATAAAGTGATAGGGAAAATGTATCAAATTGGTCAATTTTCCTGAGCTAGTAAATTAATTTTTTGTTATTCATGGTTGGAAAATTTACCACTTTTGGCTTGAGTTGTGCTTTCGTATTCATATTACAGGCTTAGAATTTTGTTAAGTGCTAACTGCGTATTGTCATGAATCTTGTAGAGAAGAATTTATTATAATGCACTTTAATTACCTTGACAAAATATATCCTCCTCAAAATTCTAAGTGTATTTTCCAAAATTACTCTTAAATTTATTTGAGCAGAGAGATGAATGGAAAAAATCTATGATGGTCAGTTTACTATATTTTGTACAACATTATCAGGTGTATCTACTTTGCAAAAAGCTTATATTTCCTGATTGATGGAATGTAACAAATGAAATTATTGCACATGAGCTTTAAAGAATATTCTAACATACTCGTGTCATATCTTAAACTTGTTAATGACAAGTTTAAATATTTTATCAGACTTGAAAGTTAATTTAAAATAAAGTAAGCAAATATGGTTCAGTACAGAACAGTACTGTACTTGATTATAAATCAAGTACAGTGCTGTTTAAATAGTACACTATTAAAAATCTGTCAAATATATCATTCCTAGCATTCATATAAATATAACTTATCCTTGTATGTCATAAAGTGCCCAACATCTGAGGTACAGTGGAAATGTCTGTTGTAAGGACTTTCAAAGGAAACAAAATGTTTTTGCTGAATTGTAGAACTGTACAGTACATAATAAGGAAATCCACTTGATTAATGGTGCATCTTTCTTCAAAATCGGTGATATCTTAGAAAGCTTAGAGCAAAGCAGTCATACTGGAAATTATTCACTACTGTATACTAAAAATCAACCATATTGTAATATGGTAATCAGTTATGAAATCAAAAAAGCTCTAAAATTTTCTAAAATGCTGCTATTATAATAGTATGTCATAAATCCTGTTCCGAATTTTCCATAAATCTTTAAATTTTTATATAAAAATACATGAAGCATTGGAGTTGAAAGGGTCATTTCAACTTATGTCTGCACACATCTGACGAGACACCGTATTGAGTGATTGACGGTGAATATTTCCTGCCTTGGGTCATTATGTAATTTTTATCTTTGAATTAAATAATGGCAAACACTCATTTGGTTTTAGTGAAATTTACAATATATTGTAATAAGGACAGAAAACTTGGTGCAAACCTTCAGAAGTAAGTATTATTGAATAACTATTAGAGTAAAGCTGTGTCTAATAATGAGGCATGAACTTGAAGTTGACTAATTCTGATGCTTAATTCAAAATTAGCTTTGCTTATTTGGGAATTTTCTGAAGTTTTCTTATGTTTGGCTTGGCATGCGTGAATCCTGGATTTAAATTTAATATAATTTCATTCTAATTGTTTTCAATGCATTGCCATGCTCGTATCTTTTTGTTATGGAGATTATTTATTATGAATATCAATATTAACCAGATTAGAGCAAAACGTATTGAGAGGTAGGATCTCTTGACACAAAAAATGTGCCCAAATCTGAAAAATTTGCAAGTGGAATTTGGGCATATTCATAAATTATGAATTCACAACGAACTTTATGAACCTATTTCTTACGAATTTGGGGAAATGATTGATTGAATGCATGTTTTTCCAGAGCTGCTATTAGACTAATCAACTAGTATACATGTATTAAGGTATCTAGTTTAAAATTATTGGACATTGACCTAACTAAGCTATATTTCATGCCAAATTGCACTATGGTTATGAAAAATGATTAACCAAAATTAATGGCATATACAATATTTGAAGAAAATTCTTTTTATGGTTACCCTACAGCACTTTATAAAAGTAGGAAGAATTCCCTAAAATTATTGAATAGCCTGAAACCTCAAAACTAAACCTAGTTGAATATCATGCTGCAGTAAAATGTGTTATGTAATTGGTTATTTAAATTGGCTGTTTTGGTTTAATGTGACAATTTAAATTTTATAGTAATTTCTCACAAAATGAATGTGTAATGAGGGCTGGCAGAGTCCCTTATATGTACAGTACTATGACCTGCAACAGAAAATTACAGGCCAAGTTACATCCTGACAGTTTTGCTAAATTTGTGAGATTTAATTTTGGGATTCTAGTGGGAATTAAGTTTCTGTTCCTATGTCAGTGACTTTCTTAGGCTTGCTTTTACTAAAGTAGACTCGTTATTCTTTTTAAATCTCACTTAATTTCATGGTGTGGTGTTATGAAAAGTATAATTCAGAGTGTGGAAGAAGGGTTATTGAAATGGTTTGGTAATGTAGAATGGAGGAACATTGGTTGAATAATAGGATTTATAAATCCTATGAATGGAAATTGGGGAACATTGACTTTGACTTCCCGCAGATTTATGCTGTTTGAGTTAATATGGAAGTACGTAGCTGTGTTTTAAGGGGTTCCAGATAACTGGTTATCCTTACTTGAGTTTTGGAGGTGGAAAGCACAATGTCTGCACTTGAAAGGTTAGATGGGAATGTTGTGGTCGTGTTTGCACTTCTGGTATGGAAGCTAGAATTAACGTGATGGTGAATGTGTTTCCTTTGTCAGTTCCCAGTTTTGGTGGGAAACAATGTGTAAAAGAAAAAAAAAAATTGAAGGACCTTTAGAATCACCATTATACTTTATTCCAAATATTTGTTGTATAGATAGGACTTGATTGGAAATACATAA
>NW_027199905.1:0-12500 GCF_038502225.1 Cherax quadricarinatus | reverse complement strand
TTCTTAAGAAATAGCTATGAGTTTGGTCAACTGGAACAACAGAATTAGTCAAAAACAGGTGCTTAAAGTTGGCGAAATCACCGATGCATATATGTCGCTGAGACCGCTAACTTCGGGGGAGCGTAATTCCGTGAGTTTTCGACCAAATTTCGTACTTTTGGTGTCATTACCATCGGGAAAAGATTCTCTATCATTTCATAAGAAAAACTATTTTTTTTTTTTTTTAATTTTGCGACATGGAATGACAGTTTCAGAAAGGGGCTTGCGACAGTCAAGGGGTTAAAATTGAGGCAATAGTACACAGTTTAAATTTGAGCTCTTATATGAATGCATCAAACTGCCTTAAATGTAGTACCACTCCAAGGAATTAGGCCTTGTATATATTTCTCCTGCAGTTTCTGAAGGTTGAACCAGAGTTTGCCTCAGAATTATGTGGGATGAGTATATGTGGCTGGTTTCCTTGTTATTGAAGATGTTTTTTCCCCCTTTAAATGTGTTTATTTTAATGAGCCCCATTTCCTTTACATAACTTGTAGAAGTCCACCTTATACGGGACCATTTTGTCTCATAATTTAAAGGGACACATTGGCCTTGGGGTGCCTGGTCATTTCCAGTGCTCTCCTTTCTCCCTACACTATTCTCTCACTCCAGTAAAGGCGGTCCTCTGGGAACGTTATTTGCTAGAATCCCCCCTCTTTTCTGCAGTTTTGCAAGCTCCTGGTGATGATTGCAACACGAAAGGCCTAGAGCTATTATTCTACTCCCCTGTGGTTGTTTTGCATCTTGTATCGCTTGGTTTGTGATATTTGCTTAATATATATATTATATAATGCATATGCAAAACAACCACTGTGAAAGAATAGCAAAATTCCAAGCGCTTTTGTGACTTCTCACATTATCGCATTATAGTTTCTTAACAATGTGAGAAGTCACAAAAGCGCTTGGAATTTTGCTATTCTTTCAGAGTGGTTGTTTTGCATATTCCGATATCACTTGTTTACTCTGATCTTATTTTGTGTGTGTGTGTGTGTGTGTGTGTGTGTGTGCACGCACGCAGTATATATATATATATTTATATATTTATTTATTTATTATTTCAACATGTTGGCTGTCTCCCCACCAAGGCAGGGTAACCCAGAGAAGAAGAAACATTCGCTCAATCACTGACTTCTCAGAAGTGTACCGACATCGCATTCAATTTGCCCCTCCTACTGCAATATTTCCTCCTCTCCAGAATACAAATTCTGCCCATCCCACCTACAGAACTCGAGTCCAACAAACTGGTTTCCCTAAATCCCTTCATAAAAGTTACCTTCCCTACACTCGCACAGCACACCTCTTAAAAGCTACTACTTGTCTCCATTCACACCTAACATGCTCACACAAGCCTGCTGGATGCTCGATACATTAAAACTCAGTTTCTTGTGCCCACCCTTTCCTCCAACCATTCCTGGGATGATCCCTTCCACTTCTACCTCAGATTTATATCCTCTTTGTCAGCCTATCCCTGTCTATCCTCTCTACATGCCCAAACCACTTCAACAACTCCTTTTCAGCCCTCTGAATTATACCCTTGGTCGTCCCACATCACCTTTTAATTCCTACGCTTAGAATTCTTTGCACAATATTCACACCACACATTGCTCTCAAACATGACATCTTCCCCGCCTCTAGCTGCCTCTTCGCTGCAGCATTCAAAACCCATACCTCACAATTATATAAGTATTGGTACCACTATACTCACAATTTTTTTCCCCCTTCATAGATAGGCATTTTTCTTCCCCTTTATACATAGGCATTTTTCTTTGCACAGATACTTCAACACACCACCAACCTTTTTTCCCTCAATCTGTTCTGTGGTTCACCTCATTTTTCATAAGCTGTCTGCTGACATATCCACTCCCCAACATCGAAATACTTCCTCCATACTTCCTCCCTCTAGTCTCATGTTCACTCTATCTTTGTTACCCTCCTGACCTTCATTTTATCTACATTTGCTACTAGTTTCTGTCTTTTACATGCCCACCCACCTTCATAGTTGCTTAAAATAAAAATATCCTGAAAGAACTGTCATCAGCAAAAAGAACATCTGGGATAACTTCCCTCATACCATTCAATCCCTCACACCTTTCCATCACCCTAACATTTATTTCTTTCACATCCCCATCAATAAATATTAAATAACCATGGTGAGATCATGCATGCCTAAGTTCAACTTTTGCTTTAAGATAATCCCCCCTCCTTTCAACACACACATTAGCTCAATTTGCCACTTGGCTTCCTTATCCACCCTATCATATGACTTTTCCAAATCCAGAAATGCAACAAACAGGTTCTTACCCATGTTTAAGTACTACTCACTTGTATTTTTTAATGTGAACACTTGTACACATTACCTACCCTTCCTAAATCCTCCTTACTCCTTTGCAGTCCTACTTTGTCTTACCTCTAACTTTTTTCATAATAATTCTATCATAAACTTTACATGGTATACTTGGCAGACTTGGTTTTTTTTTTTTTTTTTTTTATTAACACATTCACCATTTCCCACCAAGGCAGGGTGGCCCGAAAAAGAAAATGTCATCATCATTCACTCCATCACTGTCTTGCCAGAGCTGCACTTACACTACAATTACATTCCTCCTCCAGAGTACAGGCACTGTACTTCCCATCTCCAGGACTCAAGTCTGGCCTGCCGGTTTCCCTGAATCCCTTCATAAATGTTACCTTGCTCACACTCTAGCACCATGCCAAGTCCTAAAAACCATTTGTCTCCATTCGCTTCTATCTAACATGCTCATGCATGCTTGCTGGAAGTTCAAGCCCCTCATACACAAAACCTCCTTTATCCCCTCCGTCCAACCTTTCCTAGGCCTACCCCTACCCCGCCTTCCCTCCACTACAGATTTATACACTCTTGAAGTCATTCTATTTTGTTCCATTCTCTTTACATGTCCAAACCACCTCAGCAACCCCTCCTCAGCCCTCTGGACAATAGTTTTGGCAGTCCTGCACCTCCTCCTAATTTCCAAACTGAATTCTCTGCATTATATTCACACCATACATTGCCCTCAGACATGACATCTCCACTGCCTCCAGCCTTCTCCTTGTTGCAGCATACACCACCCATGCTTCACACCCATATAAGAGTGTTGGTATAACTATACTTTCATACATTCCCCTCTTTGCTTCCATGATCAAAGCTCGTTGTCTCCAGACTCCTTGGTGCCCCACTCGCCTTTTTCCCCTTTTCTGTTCTATGATTCACCTCATCTTACAGACCCATCTGCTGACAGATCCACTCCTAAATATCTGAATACATTCACCTCCTCTTTATTCTCTTCAGACTTATCCCCCTACAATTCCTGCTGTTTCTTTCCTTTAACCCTTATACAAGGGAACTGGGCATGCTCTCTGCCAGTCTCTTTGGAAACTTCCCTTCTTTTATGCATATACTGTACTGCAGTGGAACCTTGGCTTACGAACTTAATCCGTTCCGTAACCTTGTTCGTATCCTGATTTGTTTGTATGCTGAGTCAATTTTCTTCATTTAAATTAATTGAATAGCCATCAATCTTGTCTGGCAGAATTCCTGCTCTCAGAGGCAGGAAAAATACACTTCAATATAATGCTAATATCAACTCTATGGCTTATTTATCTATCAAAATTGATCTAATATGACATAATAAGCAGTATAATTAACATAGAAATCTGATATATACTCTAGAATGAATAAAATGTCATTATGTGACAAGTGGAGGCGGCCATAACAGCTCCTGCATTGTCGTAGTATTCACTGCCATCTATGAATGGCCTTCAAACCAGTCTATTATTATAATTATTATTATAGCACATTATTATATTATTATTATACTGTAGTACATTATTATGTTATTTTTATGTATTATAGATAGTATTATTATATTATTATTACAATGGGGAAGCACTTGTAGGGGGAGGGGATGGAAGGTATTCAGGCTTAATTTAGGGAACTGGAACACAGATCCAATTCCATAGATCAAGAGTCCCTCACCACGTACATACCAATAATAATAATAATAATAATAATAATTATAATAATACAATATAATAGTAATAATAATAATACAGGTCGGATTTACAGCCATCTGCACAATTTCTCAGTCAGTATAATGATGAAATTTGAAATTATGCTAGCTGAAATTAGTGCTGGATTACTAATGGAACTGGATAACTGATTGCTGGATTAGTGATGGCCGACTTGTAATAAAAACAGTAAGGAGAAACTTCAAAAGGCTGCTAGTAGTTGGCTCCACCATCAGCAAAACATTGTTAACCACTACTTTTCACCTCTAGACTTACACAGTACACAAATAACCCGCGCATAGAAGAGAGGAGCTTATGACGACGTTTCAGTCCAACTTGGACCATTTACAAAGTCACACTAACGAAAAGAAGAGTGGGAAGGGTATATATAGGCAGGAGGTAGTAGTAGTGGTAGTAGAGGTGGAAGTCTGCCCGAAATGCCTCAGCATGATAGTGGCTTTCTTTGCTCCAATTATATTATGATGTGTAAACACACATTGTAACCTTTGCAAAGAAATAAATATTTTATTTATTTATTTAAGGAACCTCCCTTGAGGGGGAAGTATGCATCCTGAAATTTCATTTGTATCCAGAAGCAAAAAATCAACTGAACGACTTTTCGTATCCTGAGAAGTTCTTATGGTGGGGGCGTTCATAAGCCGAGGTTCCACTGTATTGAACAGACACACCAACCACTCCATCACTACTTCCCCACTCACTTTTAACATTTGTCCCAACCATCTTTCCCTTCTGTTTTACCCCCTTTCATTCTACCCGGTTCCTGTCATGCACTCCTCACATATGTGTGTGTATTTACTTAAATAGAATATACACTGTATGTATGTACAGTGAACCTTCTCATTAACAGACTAATAGGGGAAAGGGCGTACAATATTGTCGATTACGTATTCTAAGCTTCCAAATTATACAATTAATTGTTCATGATTGTCCAATTATCTTCTGAACTAGTTGATTTGGTCCCCTGTTGCAGGAAAAACCAGACACTAAGAATACAGGTGTTGTAAGCTATAGTACTACAGTACTGTACTGTATGGTAATTTTATAGTGCAGGTACTGGACATAATGTACAATAATTTCTTACCTTTTCGTGGTGGAGAGATGAGGTGCAACTGCCATGATCGATAGTGGCGACTCGGGATATTTTTATTTTGAATCGGAGAACGGTAGAGCTTCACTATCATCTCCACTAAACCTAGAGATTAGTCTAAGTTTGTCCTTGCTTCTACGGATATCAGACACTGTGTTTCTTAACACCCTATTCCTCTCATACCTGTGCCACTGAGACACCAGACTCAACCCTCTTTTTTAGTTAAAGCTTCTGCTTAACACTGAGAGAGACACTTTTCTTCTTGGCACCACCTTTCGCTTTAAAAGTCATGGCTAATTGCACTTTACTTATTATGTTAATAAAGTCATACAAAGCACTCTAAATTAAGGGAAAATTAGAGATTGAATGATGTGTGTTTGAGTGAGCAGAAATTTTACTGGCATAGATTGTCTCCAGCTCACCGTATTGAGATTTTGTCCATTTGAGGTAGCATAAGTGTGTCAGGTATCCCCCATACAACAGACCAAGTCCACTGCACCAAGGTTTTTCAATAGTAGTATTAATGTCGTATAGGCTCTCCACACAACGGACCATGTCCATTACATTGGGCATTTTGTCACGACAGATTTTAGATTAAATAGAAACTTTTCCCCCTTCCTATTAGTCTTTTATACCAAGATTTCACTGTATAAAGTGTAATAAATGCTTGTCAAAAATAAAATTCAGTTTTAGAGAGAGTAGTTCTCAGGTCAATTTGAGGAAGTTATTAGAACCCCCCCCCTCCCCCATCTCAGTTTTCTTCTTGCACTTGTCCTCTCAGTATCACCTTCATTGCTTCTCTCTCCTCTACATCCATGTTTGCCTACAAAAGAAAAAAGTTTCACATATTACTCTCATTAAAATCTAAGAGGGGCACACATGTGAACACGTGAGTGTACCGTGTGTGCACACACATGCAAACACACGTACGTATGTAAGTATATGCTCATATACACATTCCCTCTCATTCCTCAGTATGTACATACAGAAATGGGACATACTACTGATAATACAAATAAGACTCTGACACTATACATGGTTCATATATTTGTTGCCATAATACTGCTTTGCATAAAGAATTATTCAGGCATGTTTAGCTATATGGTTAAATTGGATAATACTCAGTTTATTCTTGACATTTTGAGCCTTCTTGAAAGTCATTTACATTTAAAACGTCCCCATGTCACATCAAAGCATTTGTTACTTTCATGGAAAATTGAGTTCACTGTAGCTACCTTAGTTTGCTAATATTAGAGACCCAAGAGTACATTGCAATAAAAAACAGTTAAAATAGCTTTGTAAATGCTCTGATTGGATGCTATAGGCTACAAAGTGAACATTTTCTAATGAGGAGTTACCTCTTGCATTATTTCTGAGTTGTTCACTTATCTCTTACAACTGTTGATGTAACAAAATTTGTAATGAATTTGGGAGAATAATAAACTTAGCAGGTTTTATAAAATTAAATGGGAGTTTTTTTAGGTGGAATGACCTTGCATTCCATATTGACTGTTTTATGTTATGTTTTCACTTGCAGCAACTTGACAGTTGTCATTAGGCTATTGTAGAGCTGTAAAACATGGGTCATGTAGTTCCATACCATCAACATAGCTTAGGCTAACACAAGTACCACATGGTTAACATCCATAAAGTTCCTTACTCAGAATTGTATTCATTGTATCTGTATCTTTGTACTTTATAAACATGCCGAGATTATACCACATTCATACTATTTGAGTTCATTTCTAAAGTACTCGAGTCTTGCCCCTATAGTATAAATCCTTGTTGAATATACCACAATACTACGAGGCATAGGAAATGAATAGTTACCATTCTCTTGTGATAGCTTAGCACACAATTTGGCATATAAGATGCTACATTGAAGAATTGCTATTTTGATGTAGACATTCCTTGTGCAATTTTTAGACAAATGATAAAATTTTCTCTGAGATATCCCATATGATTTAAGAATAGGTATAAAATTTGGTTAATTACTTTGACACTTCAATTTCTTACAGTAAATTCTAACTAAATTCAACATGCATAATAAAAAACTATACTGTACTGTGGTTATTTGCTAGCCTAAAGGTTTTCATTGACATTTTATGATTTTTTCTAGAAACACAAATTGAATTAATACAGGTTTTCCTCAGTTTTTTCTGGTAATTTAAATGGATTTTCTTATATGTAGTCACTTGTCAGTGAAAACTAAAGTAACAAGTTCTTCATAATTAGTACTTTTTTTGAAAAGTCAACTAGTATAGTATTTTTATCATGTTGTATTGTGTAAATAAGATATTTTGAAATGATATCCTTTTGGATATGTTAGCTAATGTACTTTTTCATACTGATAAATTAAATAATCCCTTGATTATTAATCTTATTTACACAACCAACACAAATACAGCATTTTTAAATTTCATTCAAAATATCTGCATTTTGTAAATATATACATCTATAATATTTTTTGAAGTCTGTTTATTTTCCTCTATATACTTTCTTGACAAGCATTCTGTTGAGCCCTAGATGATATATCAATAAGTCTCTGTATTTCATCTGTTATAATACTTCTAACTCATCCGATGAATTTGCAAGCAAATTTGACATAATATGCCTCTGAATACACTACTGTATTGTCTTTTCTGTCCAGATATAATTCTTTATTTGCTTTATCAGAAATATAGACTGGTGATAGTTGAAGGGCAAAGTTTGTGCTGCAGCAAGGACACACACTGGCTGCATTAATCACATGATGATATAACCTTGAATATGGTGGATTAGCTGGATATATTTCTTGAAAAGCAACTAATAAGTTTGCCAGTAATGATCATTTTTGTAATGTAGCAGTAATATATTTAAAAAAATAGATTATTAAAATAAAAAATCTTGATAATTTTGTCAAATGTGTTTTGCCTCTTTATCATGGTTTCTCAGTAGGAGTGAGCTATTAAAGAATTTAGACATTTTATATGCTTATTTGCTGAGCATTATTAGTGAACAGTTATAATGCGAGTTAATATTTTCAATTTTCTTGATTGTTCTTCTAGATAATACTGTTTGATATTGTGCAATGCCCATTATTATTGCAGTACATTAGAGAAGTATTGCATATAAGAGGCTTTTTAGTGATTACTTTGATTTATACAATAAGATGAAGTAATTTTAAGTGAATGTGATTGATTAGCACATACGGCAACAATACTCCATCTAAAAAACTTTGCTTGTCATAATTTTCATAATAAGCCTAATTAATTTTATTTAAAAAATGTAATTAACATTGAAACTCCATCCTCAGTGGTAATTAGCATGTATTAATTATCCAGCTGATCTTAATATTTATATTCATCTTTTTTTTAATTAACAAACTGCTTCAATTATCAAAATTGTTTAGCCATAAAACTATTTTAATATATTGTGTCAAAAACAAATTCATAGTAAATTCTCAAGATTATCTTGTGCCCTCTCAACCATGGACCATTAGCACAGCCTTTTGCAACTTTGGGTATTTTTGAAATACATTGGATGAGTTGGTTCAGTAGTACTGTACATTTGAGTAGGAAGCTGAGATTTTTTGAGATTCCCTCGTATCAATATACAATATTTAAAGGGAGTGCTCATTCAGAACTCTTCTTTCACTCATTATTCAGTTGGAGACTTATTGAACTTACATCTAAGGCTCTTACTCGCTAATCTTGGCACAAAACTTCCCCTGCAGTTGATGCCGATGAAATCCGCCGACTTGGCAAGCGGTTCCGCAAACTGGACCTAGACAACTCTGGTTCTCTTTCGGTGGAAGAATTTATGTCTCTTCCAGAACTTCAACAGAACCCACTGGTCCAGCGTGTTATAGATATATTTGATGCAGATGGCAATGGGGAGGTAGATTTCAAAGGTAAGGCAGAATCAGTAGGTTCAAGAAACCTTAAGCATTGCATATTATGTGTGGGTAAGTAAATATCTCTAATAAACTGTTAATGTGGCTACACTAGGTGACATATTAGCAATGAGTAAATTCCTGGAGATTGAAGGATGTCATTGCTAAGAAATGCACAGTAACTCCCATTTTGTCTTGAGGAATATATTATCACAAGTTCAGAGGGGCTACTTAGGGACTTCCCTGTATGTACAATAGTGTAATTCTGTCAGAAGCATTTGTTTCTACTATTTATTAAATAATATGAAATTCCAGACATAATTTGAAATAATTTTTCTTTGGTGTCAAACTTTTAAGAATAAATTTTACCTCCCATTCACACAAATATAGCCTTTCAAAATTCATGTATTTCTACTCAGTAACTTATGCTTATTTGGCCACATTGCACACAAGTTTCAGGTACAAGAGAGTTCCTGCTTGCCAACCTCTGATCATGTCAGATAGGGCAATTTTCCTCTAACAAGCCCTGAAAATGTAATTTGTTTGCCTGCAGCCTGCCACACCACACGATCACACATTCCTCCTCGGATATTTTTTTCTGTTAATTGTGGTCACACTTGAGGTATAGTTTAATGGCACACCCATTTCCTTCCCAGAATGTTATGACTAAGCTATTTTAGATGGGCTAAAAGAGCCCTCCGTAGTATCCATGCTGCAAGTTTTGTGGTTGTATAATAGACCCTAATAAATAGGTGTCTTGTATGTTATTTACACCGCTCTGGCATTGTCTTCCTGCATGCTTTTGCCTAGGTAACAAAAGGCCGATGTTTAAAACAGTCCCTCATGGAGACACTGTCAACTGTAGATCTTAAGAGTCCATGGCACTACATCGTAATTAAGTCAAATCTCGACATCAGCATTGTAGCACTGGTGTTGATGAAGGAGGCGCCAAACAGTAACATTCTACCAGAGAAGAGGTATTTCAAGACAGGGTGGAAATGATTTAAAATCAGATATTTTCTCCATATCATGCAGAAGAGTAGCTACCTGGATAGAACAAGAGTACAATAGTAAAGGCTCGCTGGATGTGGGTCAACAAGCTGGCCAGAGCATAAGGCCAGCAGGTAATGATTACTGTTCAAGAGGAGCTGGAGCTTCATTGTCCATCATTCAGTGAGTTGCTACCTGAGAGGTAAGGTGTTCTAATGCAGTTCAGTTGCAACAAAGCATTTTCTTTATGGTACTAAAAGCTGCATATGACTTTCTTCTCTTTCTTGGGTTAAATAGCATTTGCAGAAATATCTGTGCATTTTCCAGGTTTCTGGCTTTCCAAAACCAATTGATTTTGACTTCCAGTCTATTCATAAGCATAAGGAAAATCTCATGTTCATGTACTCCATGACTTTAAGACAAGGAGGAAGTCTTCCAGAGCTTCTGGTAGCCACTTTTGCAGGATCTGGTCTGGTCTGGTGTGGTGTGGTGTGGATGGTATACTGTGGATTTTGTCCCAAATTTTGTAGGTTCAAGTCTCTTCCGGCCTGAGGAAGATGTTTTTAAATATTTCACTTGTTCTGTGAAGTCTAAACATATTCTAATATCTTTCATTTGTCAGTGGATGTGGGAGAAATGATAAACTAATTACCAGCCGTATGCCAGCTACCCTGGAACAAACACCTGGCTTGGCTGTGAGCCAGAGTATTGTGTAGTCTGGCATGGTTTTAGTACTGTGTACCATGTAGGTTCGAATCTCCTCCAGCCTGAAATGTGTGTGTGTGTGAGATAGAGAGAGATAGATTTATTTATTTCATTTATTTATTTATTTATTTATTTATTTATTTATTTATTTATTTATTCTCTCACCCAAACTCAACCATACTAAGAGATGCTGTAAATGACGAACTTCCAAAAATATCTACCTGGATGACCACCAACAAACTTACTCTCAGTATAGACAATCTTGACAACGTTTCGCCCACACAGTGGGCTTTTTCAAGTCACAAACAGATCTACCTGGGGTGGAAGGTACGCGAGTATTTATAGTCAGGTTCAGAATGCTGAGGTCAGGTGGAGAATGCTGCATCTGATGATGTACCGAGTGGGGTTATAGAGTCTAAAATCTTGGGTAGCTTGGAAGGGAGATTGGATAAGTTTGTGAGCAGACCTTCTGCAGTGTTCTTCCATTCCTGTGTTCTTATGTGGGATAGCGATGGAGAAGTTTCTTGGCAAGTGGTTCAGCTATGTTATAGAAGCCATTATTCTGGTTGAAGTTGTCGGATATAGAAATAAGTGATGATTCCAGGATTCTTCGGTATTGAGTGTTGTCTTCTGTGGCGATAAGTCTTGAGTTTCTGTAGTTTATCAAGTGGTTGTGTGAATTACGGTGTTGTACACAGGCATTCCTTGTATCGTCAGACCTGCTTGCGTATTGGTGTTCTGAAATACGTGTTTGGAGGTCCCTTGATGTTTTGCCCACGTATAATTTGTTGCAGTCATTACAAGGGATTATGTATACCCCTGCAGAGGGTGGAAGCTTGTCCTGTCTATCACTGGTAATGTCCTTGATGGTCGTGGTTGTGGAGGTAGATACTTGGAATGAGGTATTGGAAAAGATGTTGGAAACGTGTTTGGCAATGGAGTTGGTGGGGAGGACTATGTATCTCTTCTCGGCAGTGTCTTCTCTGGGTGTGTTGAAGATGTTTAATGCCCGTCGTCTGCAGTCTCTGATGAAGTGACGAGGATAGTGGAGTTTAGAAAATACTTGTTCAATTATAGTGCATTCTTCCTCAAGAAACTCATTGCTGCAGATTCTGAGTGCACGCAGGAAGAAGCCTATAATTACACCACGTTTAGTTTTGAGAGTAGAAGGTGTCGTGGTGAGAGAACATAGAAGTGGAGAAAGGCTCGAGGGATCTACAAACACGTATTTCAGTTACACAAGCAGGTCTGACGATACAATGCCTGTGTACAACACCGTAATTCACACAACCACTTGATAAACTACAGAAACTCAAGACTTATCGCCACAGAAGACAACACTCAATACCGAAGAATCCTGGAATCATCACTTATCTTTATATCCGACAACTTCAACCAGAATAATGGCTTCTATAACATAGCTGAACCACTTGCCAAGAAATTTCTTCATCGCTATCCCACATAAGAACATAGGAATGGAAGAACACTGCAGAAGGCCAACTTATCCAATCTCACTTCCAGGCTACCCAAGACTTTAGACTCTATAACCCCACTCAGTACATCATCAGATGCAGCATTCTCCACCTGACCTCAGCATTCTGAACCTGACTATAAATACTCGCGTACCTTCCACCCCAGGTAGATCTGTTTGTGACTTGAAAAAGCCCACTGTGTGGGCGAAACGTTGTCAATAAAAGATCACATTATACTGCATGTGTGTTTATATTTCCATTGTGTCGGTATTTTATACCATTTATT
>NW_027199904.1:0-26699 GCF_038502225.1 Cherax quadricarinatus | reverse complement strand
AACCTCTAAAATTGATCAGTTTAAAAAAACGCTGTTTCATTAATACAACTCTTCAACAACTGTAGCTTGGCAATGAACATCTTGTGAACATCTTGTATGTTATTTTAGATGTCTAAAATATCATCAAGATTAGCCAGTGACAAACTCGAGTCCTCCAAAATTAAGGCAGCAAGGAAGATATTTCCACCGGATTTACAAAATATTCTCACCTCATTAAGCGACCCTGCATTTTGTCCATCAACGTAGTAGTCTCTCGTGTTCTGTTTGTGTTCAGTTCTGAATTCTAGACCTCATATTTTGTGGTATGTAATTTTAATGACCAGATATTCCTCAAGTTATAACGAAAGTCTTTGTTGATGAAGCCTAGTGACGTACGCGATGCAGTTTATTAAAATAGTTGAGGGAGGGAGGTCCTTCCCTTAAGCTGGTCGGCGTGATATAAACGTGGCCAGAGTTTTGTCAGTGCAAACACCAATCAACTTCTGTGAATTATTTAGGAAAATAAGATGAAGACTTGCTGATTGCAGTGTCAAAAAACTGAATAATCAATTTAAATGTATTACGGGTCCCTTTTTGTGCTATCATTCAAGACAATAATGCACCAATTCACACCGCTAGAGATATTTAAAACTGGTATGAATAACATGACAGTGAAGGTGAACACTTGTATTGGTCTCCACAATCACCGGATCTGATCTGTGAGAGTCAGTTGGAACTGCAAGTCAGGAACCGATTTCGTCCACCGTCGTCTTTGGAAGATTTTCAGCAGGTTTTGTTTAATTCAAGGCTCAAATTTTTCCCTGGATACTGTTCAAATGCTATATGAATAAATTTTTCGATGAATTGGCGTTGTTTTAGCTGCAAATAAAAGATGAACCTTTATTGAAACTAAAAAATGTTAAAGAACAAGGTGTTCCTATTAATTTTATCCAACTCTTGTATTTCTTATTCATTGAATAAGGTTGACATAGCAGTGTAATTAGTCATTAGTTGCAAAAGTCTATTATCTGTTAGTTTCCTTCCCTACGGATGGTGAGTCAACTAGTTGCTTGGAACACTCAACAATGTTTTTGATTTCATTACAGTATTACAAAGACTGGAGATAAACATGACTTCCGAATTGAATGTACAAGTCCAACGCTATTTCACCAGTCTTCTATCATAAATTGTTGAGCTACACAGCAAAATTTGTGTATTTTGCCATACGTTGGCATATCAGGTTGCGAGACTACGCACTGGGCACACACGTCTCACTCGTGGGTATATCATGGAGAGGCGCCCAGTTCCACTGCGCGCGTATTGTCAGGTTCCAATTTCAGTTTACCATATTCTGTTGGACGGTCCAGTCTATTAGCGAGCACGCAGAATTCACTTTGGACGTCGTCACCACTCTAGCACCCTTAGTTTATCTTCCCTTCTCGCTGATGGCCCAACCTTTGACACAGACTCGCTTTTTGACTCTGACAGTGACAGATTTATCAAACAACCTTTAATAATACTGTGGAGCTGTATGACCCTGGTGTTTTAGCTCATAGTTTTGATTATAATAATAATCAGCCTCCAGTAACACTTGATTACGAAGCTCTGGTTGCTCCAGCGTGATAAGGTGACTCCTGCCCAGGCGAGTGTGTCGAATGAAATAATGAAATAATTAATTTGCAATCATTAATGTACATTGGTTATGATATTTAGGTCTTGATGGAAGAGCAAAATGATTAATATAAATTTCCTTGTTTTCCTTTACAGGTAAGTGTGGATTACTGGTCATCGTGGGACAACTCTCGCACCGCATGACAGGTAGGTCTATATTCCTACTTTAAATACACCTAACCAATGAACACAATGTTGCTAACTGTCAGTTGTATCAACACTTGGGAATTATTGTTGGTGTTGCTTCTGTGTTGCTTGTAATGTGAAACTTGTGGGAAATGCAGTATGTTCTAGACTAGCTACACCAGTAGTCACCTGGATGTATTTAAGATGTACAGGATTAGGACCACCAATAAATCGACACTTGTTATTTTCATTAACTGCAGTAAATTCACAGTCCTATGTGCAGAGAACACCACAAACCTGTAAAGCAAAGAGTTGTTGATAATTAATTCAGTGTTGAACTTTATAGTTTTATCCTAAAAATGTGATACATATTACATAATTGCCAGCAGAACTGTTATTTTTTTAATGTTCTGAGATTGTCATTATCAAAGTGTTTAGTCTGGCACGAACCTGGCACTGTTGTGGCCGGGAACCTGGCATTGTTGTGGCCGGGAACCTGGCATTGTTGTGGCCGGGAACCTGGCATTGTTGTGGCCGGGAACCTGGCACTGTTGTGGCCGGGAACCTGGCATTGTTGTGGCCGGGAACCTGGCACTGTTGTGGCCGGGAACCTGGCACTGTTGTGGCCGGGAACCTGGCACTGTTGTGGCCGGGAACCTGGCACTGTTGTGGAGGGAAGAATATTGTGACCATTTTACCTAAGATAAAAATATCAATCATTGTTTTATATGAGTATGACTTGTTTAGATTTAATATTTAAGTTTAAGTGATCACCGAGATTAGTGTAGCAATAAGTAATGAATTTCTGTATTAGCGTCTTATTTGATGGGTTAAGTGGAAATGTTATTCAAGTCTTGGCTGACGTATTCGTGGGGAAATATTTTCTGTGATTATTTTATTCGTAAATGATTTTGGCTTGATGGATATTCACTACAGCTTTTATATCCTAAAACCTAAATTGAATAGTCATTTGGAATTCTTTATGCACAAATAATAACATTTTTAGAAATCTTTCACAATGAAATTTTAACCATATTTCATCTACACGAAAAGCAATGTGGAGAAGTTTTAAAAAAGTTCGAGTTTTAATTATATACTTCTAATTAAGTAAAAAGAAAAAAATAGCTCTAGCCGCAGAGGTTATCAATCAATTTTCATAATCCTCGTACTTACGAACGAACAAAGACTCACAGGTAAGACCCACATGTGGGTGAGTGCGGAAGTGTGGTCAGGCGAAGAATAATCGGTGAGAGGAAGGTCTCGAGTTGTAGGTGAAAGAGCCAGGGCTAGACCCAGCTGCGTTGCATTGTGAGGCAGCGTAGAGAGGGCATGTAGAGAGCAGACTGCAGACAGTGCTCGCTGGCTGGCTTGTATCAGACTGAGGTAAAGAGCTGGTCTGACTAGAGAGTTAGGAGTCGGGAGGCTCAGGTCGTGTGTTGTAGTTGAGTGAATTCATAACGAGGTGTGTCGTGTGGTTGGCTAAATTTCGTTGGTGAAGGAGCCACTTTTGAGTTTTTTGAGGTCTCTCTTGGACATGTGGAATAATTGCATTTTGAGGTTGGGGTAGTTTAGGTTCATCACGAGGTGAATCACTATTTCTTCAATAGTGGTTTTGTGAGGTGGGTTACAGGTGATTTTCACAATTCCAACTTTCACATAGTCGAGTAATTCACCAGCGTTCATTTCGTTTGGGAAGTAGGGGGTGGTATAGAAGGTTAGCTTCTCATTAAAGACTTGGTTTAGGTAACGATTGCCTTCGCTTACTTCTTCGTCTGCTTCTTCTTCGCCGTCAGAGGGTTGTTCATGATGTTCTGGTTCTATTTCTTCTTCTGTGATTGTGTTGAGAGGAGGCTGGGAGAGTGGGTCGATTGTTGTTTGCTGGGCTGTTGGTGGGTGGTGAGGGATAGCGGTAGACGGTGGTGTTGGCTCTGGAGTAGTCTTGGTCAGAGATATGAGTAGGATCTGGGGTTGAAGTGAAGTTAACGATGTCTGGGAATAGCTTGAGAAGGTCTTGTGATAGTGGTGAATCTGGAAAGTTAAAGTTTGGCATGCTGTTTAGACGAAACAGTTCGTTGATTGTTGTTGAATGAGCCAGGGTTTGCAGCATTAGCGAGGTGAGCATACATCATACAGTAGAGCACCTTGGATGGAGCAGCGTCAGGAAGAGCAGAGAGGGAGTTGCTGGAAGATGACTGTTGTGTAGCTTAAAGGATTTTGGTGGTGTCGGCGACTTAAGGCTGTTCTTCTTGGTTTCTTCAATGATTTTCTTGGACAGGACTTCTTTGCGTAGAGGGCATTTTGCTGCAAGGGTGTGGAGAGTACCCTTGCAGTTGAGGCAGGGGCATGTCAGGCGTTGAGTGGTGATAGGAGTAGGAGGTCCAGCATGGCGAGATGTGGGCAAAACGTTCGGGTTCTATGTGGCTCGGATGGATGTGATAGTAGGAGATAGCTAGGCCATCAGACAGTGCTCTAGTAGATATATTGATGTTGGAGAAGGTAAGCTTGATCATTGTAGGAGAGTTAGGTATTTTGACAATTTTAACGATTGATACCCAAGTGTTTTGTTCTTCGATGGATGTCTTGATGTCAGCAGTCGATAGGGAAGTAATGAATTTGTCCAGTCGTTTGACGAAAACGGAACGTTTCGCCATCAAGAAAAGTGAGGGAGAGGTGGTGAACTGTCGGTCACTGAGTGTCTTCAAAGAGAAGTCGGCCATCAGTTTGGAAGCTTCATGATCGTCGGTACAGACGACAGTGAATGAGTCTTTCGTCGAGTGGATAGCTGTAAATTTAACCTGCAAGCAGGTCTTTACAGCGGTAGCAAGGGCAAGCTTAGTGGAATCGTTGATTACTCCACTGTTAGGCTTGATCCTTACATGATTTGTAAGCATCGTGGAGGAGTAAGGCAGGTGCTGGTACAAGGGTTAAAGGTTTCCCTCCCCAACGGGGATCGAAGGGATACTTCTTGAGGTGTGGAGTGACTGTGTCTTGCCAGTAGCAAGGCCAGCAGTGCAGTGACGACCTAAATTACACCATCCTTGTACTTAATTAACTTGTGGAATATCGTGTGGACGGGGGAGTAACGTTGCTTCACTACTTCAAGTTTTCGTAAAGATTGTAAACATTTAGTGAATTAAGTATTTTTTAACAGAGTAACAAAGGACATATTTTTCTATCATGCACTGACAACAATGATGATAAATCAAAGTATCAGAAACAACAATACCAATGTATTTTTATTTTCCCAGCATCTTGATACATCCCAAGAAAACAGATGAGGCCTAATTTCAGTGGTAATAACTCACATTTTATCTAGTTTTCAATCATTGCAAACCATATAGGAACGGGGAGAAGGAATATACTGGCATGCTCTTTTTTTTAATCGTGGCTGTTTTGCTTACGTTATACGCCTTGTTGGGGATATGGAGACTGAGCACAGAATTCTCTTGTGATATATATATATATATATATATATATATATATATATATATATATATATATATATATCAATAACAACACTGCGACTAGCCGAGGATTGGAACCCATGTCGTTTTGGCCCACCTCATGGTGAGCTAAAAACACACATGACGCTCTAACCCACGCAGTCGTAGGATTGCGTGGTCCCCGTTTGTTAGAGCGACATGTGTGATTCTCGCTCACTATGAGGTGGGCGAAAACGACATGGGTTCGAATCCTCGGCTAGCCGCAGTGTTGTAATTGATATTGATCAATACCACTCATTCGTGGTTGCAATAATATATATATATATATATATATATATATATATATATATATATATATATATATATATATATATATATATATATATATATATATATATATATATATATATATATATATATAATGTCGTGCCGAATAGGCAGAACTTGCGATCTTGGCTTAAATAGCAACGTTCATCTTGCCATATAGGACAAGTGAAAATTTGTGTATGCAATAATTTCGCCAAAATCATTCTGAACCTAACGAAAAAAATATATTTCACTGTGTTTGTTTAGCATTAAATTATTGTAAATAAATCTAAAATATATTTAGTTGGGTTAGGCTAAAATAAATTGAGCTTGTTATAATAAGGTTAGGTAAGTTTTCTAAGTTCCTTTTGGTGAAAAATTATGAATTTTTACATCAACATTAATGAAAAAAATATATCTTTAAACGTATAAGAGAAAATTTTAGAAAGGACTTAATTTTAAATGAGTTCTTGCTAATTGACCAGTTTTACATATTCGGCACGACATATATATATATATATATATATATATATATATATATATATATATATATATATATATATATATATATATATATATATATATATATATATATATTTTTTTTTTTTTTTTTTCCAACAAGTCGGTCGTCTCCCACCGAGGCAGGGTGACCCAAAAAAGAAAGAAAATCCCCAAAAAGAAAATACTTTCATCATCATTCAACACTTTCACCACACTCACACATTATCACTGCTTTTGCAGAGGTGCTCAGAATACAACAGTTTAGAAGCATATACGTATAAAGATACACAACATATCCCTCCAAACTGCCAATATATATATATATATATATATATATATATATATATATATATATATATATATATATATATATATATATATATATATATATATATTTACTGATGTCTGTGAGGAGGCTGGTTTACTGGATGTTTCTTCATGGGCGAACTGTGGTGCACAATATCGACAGGTTGATGAACAGAACGCTTTTTCGCCACATGAATGTATTTATTGAAACATTTCTCCTGCGTTGCAGACTTCTGTCTGATGTAGGCGACATTAAAACTGGGGAGAGTCGAGAAAATGCTTCTCAGATATTTTTTCACCGTTTTTTCACTCATCAGTTGCTAACATCTGTCTATGATGTGGTTCAAAACGACTTTCTAATTGAGGGGGAAGAGGTCACTTGGTGCTGCGTAGGGATCAAGAGTATTAGACCTATTGCCTTCTTCCTCGGATCAAATTTTAATGCCAAATAACTACCCTCCCCCCCCTCCCATTATTGGGGAAATATTTCCACAGTGTAATTCAGCTCTTAGTCCGCTTTCGGATCCGGGAGAGACATTGAACGGGGTATGACTCCTGGTGTGGCAGTCAACAGTTGTTGTTGGTCGCCCACATCTATTATTGGTCGATTCATACTTGCTAGGTTTTCACTAAAACGGCTAATGTTTGACTGTGGTACTCTGTAGATGTTTATCACTGTGAGAGGTTTTTGAAGGTATTTGGATTTGAGTTTAACTATTATACATTCCCCATGTTCATCCCTTGTTCATCACTTGAGGAAGTGCCATTCTGGTGCGCTGAGAATCTTGGTATGCAAGGAAGTGTGGAGGATGGTTTGCATGGAGCGTCAGCACTGCCTGTCGCACCGAAGCAGATCGTGGTTTAAGGACAAGTATATATTTTTATTATTTTCCTCAGAGGTATCATTCTTAGCCACGTCCTCCCCTCTCCTTTTAAGAAAGATGTGTCATGTAATGTCATGTTCATGCTGTCTTCCCCGGGGTTCCTGATCTCTGCACCACACACTTCTTACCCTGACACGCCACTCAACTTCCTCAGAAACCGGTATCACTTTCGGTCAACACCTGGTTGACTGACTCCAGTACCTGCGTTAACCCTGAAACCTTTGATGTCGCTCACCTTCATTCTATGTTGATGCTCCCTGTTTCTCCCACGACGCTGCGTCGATTTCAGGACTGTTTGAGTACTACCGGAGAACATAACTTGAAGCCATAGTTCAAATGACTGCGACACATCCTAAGCTATTCCAATACTGGATCTGACATTCCTTTCTCATTCACTTTACAAGTAACACGTCATCAGGTGACCACTGTCCCTTCACAACGTATTTCTTAGATAGTTTAAGAAATTATTTTTCCCTCCATATGACAACATTTACAGGTTACAGATGAAGGCATTGGCAAACACTCGTGACATAGCATACCACCATAACTGACTCTGCTTGGTACCAACTGTAATCATAACCATCACCAATACACAGAGCTCGAGGTTTTTCAACTACTCCGAGGTTCATGACATCGGCCAAAACCCTTCCAAGTTATCAACAGTGGAATGTAGTATATTGTTGTACGTCATGCAGATAAGGCAGACATTTCCCACATCCGCTCTATCGATAATGTCCTGGTAACAGTACAAAGATATTTCTTCTTCATTCCGAGGTGTGGATTTGTTCTCATCCTCGACACCAGCAGCTTCATCTTTTTCACCAAAGCAGAAACTCTTGCGCTGTCCAAGGTTTAGTAGGCCATCCAAGGTCTAGTAGGCCATCCAAGGTCTAGTATGCCATCCAAGGTCTAGTAGGCCATCCAAGGTCTAGTAGGCCATCCAAGGTCTAGTAGGCCATCCAAGTCAATATAGGCCAAAGGTCTAAGGCCATCTGAGGCCATCCAGTTTAAACAAACTGGAATACAGAGATCTTCCATCCTCGATTTATATAGCAGAATAGTTCATGCAGGTACGTGAACTTCTCCAAACACTACATCAGTACAGATAATGCATCGCAGTTGACAAGTTTCCACCTAGCAGCATCCCTCTCTCCACCTCCATCTTCCCTCCATTGCCCCCCTCCCACCACCGTCCCCTCCCTCCACCGCCAGGCTCCCTCCACCGCCACCGCCAGGCTCCTTCCACCGCCACCGCCAGGCTCCCTCCACAGCCACCGCCACCCTCCCCAGTTACCTTAACTCCAGAGAATCACACCCTAAATGTTACCACAATTACCCAGTTATCTTACGAGAAAGTGAAATACGTTTTCTCAGAGGAAAAAATTGTCTATGAGTGAGTCAGTTGTGTCTCCAAGAGAGGCTACCACGACTCTCCTCCAGAACTGAACGACCACCACAGGATCTTCTTGAACTTTATTTCAGTAACCACTATCTTCAGTCCTTATGAAGTCTCACCTCTGATGTTCCTGCATCTTCGCGATCTTTAACACTTCCTTCAGAACCTCAATGACTATAATCCAGCAGTTACCAAATCTCGATACCAACTTATTGCTCCTTCGTAATTAACTTTTCCTATTTGTGTCACTATCCTCTATCTTGATAGCCGATTCTTTTACATCATGAGACAATTTCTCTCCAATTTCTCTCTCAGTTCCATCTACCTCTTCTAATACTTGAGTCACACTACTTGTCACTTCATTGACCAGAGAGAGAATTTAGGCTATATCACCAGTGATGGAGAAAGATCAACTTCCTCTTACCTTCATATTCTCACCCTCCATTAGCCCCCTACATCCTTCTCCTATGATTACCTACGATTCCCATATTACTAATTTATCGCTGGCCCAGACACCGTAGCTGATAGCCACTATCTGCTTTCTGAGGCCACTCTTTTATCTGTCACAAATAATGGCGATAATATATAGGAATATGAGAAAATACAAACGATTTCTGGCATAATTCCATTTCCGTTTTAGTTCACAAGAATATAAATTACATTTAATAGCAGAAATTCCTTTCTCTGGCTGTTTTATAACTATTACACAGTACTTTTTCACGACGACATATGCCACTAACACTGGATTTCAGTTTGTACTCCTCTTTACTGTAGTGCATCCCAAGTCTGTAGGTGTAGTACATAATCTCTATTTATATTCCCCTTCACGTTGGGTATCTAAGCTTCATGTAAAATTTCTGATTTCTTTCTTGCCCACGCATCCCCATTTATCATACATTTTAAATGTTAAGTCTATTCTCTGTGAAGGGTCTCAGTAACTCTCGCGGGGAGCCTCTCCTTGTTCTATATAGATCCTTGTCTTACATAGGTCCTTGTCTTATATAGGTTCTTGTCTTATATAGGTCCTTGTCTTATATAGGTCCTTGTCTTACATAGGTCCTTATCTTATATAGGTCCTTGTCTTATAAAGTGGCAGAGTACCATGAAGAGCAAGAGTAGTCTATAATTAAAGAGAGAAATAAAGAAAGGAATAAGAAAAGCAAAGAGGAATTATGAGGCTAAGGTAGCAAGGGATTCAAAGACTAGCCCAAAAGGGTTCTTTCGAGTATACAGAAGATTAGGGACAAGACTGGCCCAATTAAGAGTAACTCTGGTCAGATCACTGACAGTGATAAGGATATGTGTGAAATTCTCAATACCTACTTCCTCTCAGTTTTCACCCAGGAAAATACTAGCGATATTCCTGAAATAATAGATTATGTAGAACAGGATGATAATAAACTATGTACGATTGCGGTAACTAGTGACACTACAAACTGGCAAAGTGCCTGATAAGTGGAAAATGGCGAATGTAATACCTATTTACAAGGCAGGTGACAGGTCCTTACCTTCGAACTATAGACCAATAAGCCTTACCTCCACAGTCGGAAAATTTATGGAATCAATAATTGCTGAAGCAATTCGTAGCCATCTTGACAGGCACAGATTGATTAATGAATTTCAACACGGTTTTACAAAGGGGCGTTTCTGTCTTATGAATTTACTAACTTTTTTCACTAAGGTGTTTGAGGAGGTAGATCATGGTAATGAATATGATATTGTATATATGGACTTCAGTAAGGCTTCCGACAGAGTTCCACACCAGAGGCTATTGAGGAAACTTAAGACACACGGCATAGGAGAATTTTTTTCCTGGGTAGAGGCATGGCTGACAAATAGACAACAGAGAGTTTACATAAATGAGGAGAAATCAGAATGGGGACACGTCACAAGCGGTGTTCCTCAGGGGTCAGTGTTGGGCCCGTTGTTGTTCACAATTTACGTAAACGACATAGATGAGGGAATAAATAGCGACATAAGCAAATTTGCTGATGACACCAAAATAGGCCGTCCAATTCATTCTAATGAGGACACTAGAGCACTGCAGGATGATTTGAATAGACTGATGCAATGGTCGGAGAAGTGGCAGATGCAGTTTATGCTGACAAATGCAAAGTTCTAAATGTTGGACAGATAAATAAACGTGCCTTATATAAACTAAATAATGTAGATCTTAATACTACTGATTGCGAAAAGGATTTAGGAGTTCTGGTTAGCAGTAATCTAAAACTAAGACAACAGTTCATTAGTGTTCGCAATGAAGCTAACAGAATTCTTGGCTTCATAACTAGAAGTATAAATAATAGAAGTCCTCAGGTTGTTCTTCAACTCTATATATCCTTGGCTAGGCCTCATTTAGACTGTGCTGCTCAGTTCTGGTCACCGTATTACAGAATGGATATAAATGCTCTGGAAAACGTGCAGAGGAGGATGACAAAGATGATCCCATGTATCAGAAATCTTCCCTATGAGGATAGACTGAGGGCCCTGAATCTGCACTCTCTCGAAAGGCGTAGAATTAGGGGAGATATGATCGAGGTGTATAAATGGAAAACAGGAATAAATAAAAGGGATGTAAATAGCGTGCTGAAAATTTCCAGCCAAGACAGGACTCGCAGCAATGGTTTCAAGTTGGAAAAATTCAGAAAGGATATAGGAAAGCACTGGTTTGGTAATAGAGTTGTGGATGATTGGAACAAACTCCCGAATACAGTTATTGAGGCTAAAACGTTGTGTAGTTTTAAAAATAGGTTAGATAAATACATGAGTGGGTGTCGGTGGGTGTGAGTTGGACTTGACTAGCTTGTGCTGCTGGGTCTGGTGCAGTGCTCCATCCTTGAGTGGAGGTGACCAGACTGGGTGGGTCATTGGGCTAATCCGGGGGGGTGTCATTGGTCTAATCCGGGGGGAGGGACATGGACCTTCTCCGCATGGGTCAGTAGGCCTGTTACAGTGTTCCTTCTTTCTTATGTTCTTAATACATTTGTTGAAATTAGTCTGGACTGCCCCCTTGTAAGCTGCTCCCCTGGCAAGTTCTGTTGACACAGACACTCTGAAATTAATCCTCTCAGGCTCACAAGTGGCTTATAGGACACATTTCCAGATGCAACTGACCTTGCTAGAAATTCCTAACTACATTCACTGATAAAGGACTGACTAACTTGGTGGTGGAGAATGTCACCAGACACTCTGGACTTCACCCCAACTCTTAGCTCCTTCTGGTCCCTCATCTTCAAGACACCACATGCAGTGAAGGCCTGATTTCAGTTGGTATTAGTGTCCTGCCTGCACTCAAAGCTCCTTGGTTTCAAATTATATTCCCTAAGCTATATTTATGCACTAAGTGACACTAGCTTCCAGACTAATACTTAAGGGGAGATGCCCATAATTATTACCTTATAGTGGGCGTTTGCCCACTTATAACCCATAGCTCAAATGACTCGCCTTCCTCAGAATATCGCCGGCCCGCTATACTTACCTGGAGTTTACCTGGAGAGAGTTCCGGGGGTCAACGCCCCCGCGGCCCGGTCTGTGACCAGGCCTCCTGGTGGATCAGCGCCTGATCAACCAGGCTGTTGCTGCTGGCTGCACGCAAACCAACGTACGAGCCACAGCCCGGCTGATCAGGAACTGACTTTAGGTGCTTGTCCAGTGCCAGCTTGAAGACTGCCAGGGGTCTGTTGGTAATCCCCCTTATGTGTGCTGGGAGGCAGTTGAACAGTCTCGGGCCCCTGACACTTATTGTATGGTCTCTTAACGTGCTAGTGAAACCCCTGCTTTTCATTGGGGGGATGGTGCATCGTCTGCCAAGTCTTTTGCTTTCGTAGTGAGTGATTTTCGTGTGCAAGTTCGGTACTAGTCCCTCTAGGATTTTCCAGGTGTATATAATCATGTATCTCTCCCTCCTGCGTTCCAGGGAATACAGGTTTAGAAACCTCAAGCGCTCCCAGTAATTGAGGTGTTTTATCTCCGTTATGCGCGCCGTGAAAGTTCTCTGTACATTTTCTAGGTCGGCAATTTCACCTGCCTTGAAAGGTGCTGTTAGAGTGCAGCAATATTCCAGCCTAGATAGAACAAGTGACCTGAAGAGTGTCATCATGGGCTTGGCCTCCCTAGTTTTGAAGGCTCTCATTATCCATCCTGTCATTTTTCTAGCAGATGCGATTGATACAATGTTATGGTCCTTGAAGGTGAGATCCTCCGACATAATCACTCCCAGGTCTTTGACGTTGGTGTTTCGCTCTATTTTGTGGCCAGAATTTGTTTTATACTCTGATGAAGATTTAATTTCCTCATGTTTACCATATCTGAGTAATTGAAATTTCTCATCGTTGAACTTCATATTGTTTTCTGCAGCCCACTGAAAGATTTGGTTGATGTCCGCCTGGAGCCTTGCAGTGTCTGCAATGGAAGACACTGTCATGCAGATTCGGGTGTCATCTGCAAAGGAAGACACGGTGCTGTGGCTGACATCCTTGTCTATGTCGGATATGAGGATGAGGAACAAGATGGGAGCTAGTACTGTGCCTTGTGGAACAGAGCTTTTCACCGTAGCTGCCTCGGACTTTACTCTGTTGACGACTACTCTCTGTGTTCTGTTAGTGAGGAAATTATAGATCCATCGACCGACTTTTCCTGTTATTCCTTTAGCACGCATTTTGTGCGCTATTACGCCATGGTCACACTTGTCGAAGGCTTTTGCAAAGTCTGTATATATTACATCTGCATTCTTTTTGTCTTCTAGTACATTTAGGACCTTGTCGTAGTGATCCAATAGTTGAGACAGACAGGAGCGACCTGTTCTAAACCCATGTTGCCCTGGGTTGTGTAACTGATGGGTTTCTAGATGGGTGGTGATCTTGCTTCTTAGGACCCTTTCAAAGATTTTTATGATATGGGATGTTAGTGCTATTGGTCTGTAGTTCTTTGCTGTTGCTTTACTGCCCCCTTTGTGGAGTGGGGCTATGTCTGTTGTATTTAGTAACTGAGGGACGACCCCCGTGTCCATGCTCCCTCTCCATAGGATGGAAAAGGCTCGTGATAGGGGCTTCTTGCAGTTCTTGATGAACACAGAGTTCCATGAGTCTGGCCCTGGGGCAGAGTGCATGGGCATGTCATTTATCGCCTGTTCGAAGTCATTTGGCGTCAGGATAACATCGGATTGGCATGTGTTATTCAAATTTTGTGGCTCTCTCATAAAAAATTCATTTTGATCTTCGACTCTCAGTCTGGTTAGCGGCTTGCTAAAAACTGAGTCATATTGGGACTTGAGTAGCTCACTCATTTCCTTGCTGTCATCTGTGTAGGACCCATCTTGTTTAAGTAGGGGCCCAATACTGGACGTTGTTCTCGATTTTGATTTGGCATAGGAGAAGAAATACTTTTTGTTTCTTTCGATTTCATTTATGGCTTTTAGTTCTTCCCGCGATTCCTGACTCCTAAAGGATTCTTTTAGCTTAAGTTCGATGCTTGCTATTTCTCTGACCAGTGTCTCCCTACGCATTTCAGATATATTGACCTCATTTAGCCGCTCTGTTATTCTTTTCCCTCGCCTGTAAAGGGAGCGCCTGTCTCTTTCTATTTTACATCTACTCCTCCTTTTTCTTAGAGGAATAAGCCTTGTGCATACATCGAGTGCCACCGAGTTAATCTGTTCTAGGCATAAGTTGGGGTCTGTGTTGCTTAGTATATCTTCCCAGCTTATATCGGTTAGGACTTGGTTTACTTGGTCCCACTTTATGTTTTTGTTATTGAAGTTGAATTTGGTGAATGCTCCCTCTTGACTAGTCTCATTTTGTCGGTCTGGGGCTCCACGCATACATGTCTGAACCTCAATTATGTTGTGATCTGAGTATATTGTTTTTGATATGGTGACATTTCTTATCAGATCATCATTGTTAGTGAAGATGAGGTCTAGTGTATTCTCCAGTCTAGTAGGCTCTATTATTTGCTGGTTTAAATTGAATTTTGTGCAGAGATTTAAAAGCTCGTGTGAGTGTGAGTTTTCATCAGAGCTGCCTCCTGGTGTTATTACTGCAACAATATTATTTGCTATATTCCTCCATTTTAGGTGCCTTATGTTGAAATCCCCCAGGAGCAAGATGTTGGGTGCAGGAGCTGGAAGATTTTCCAGACAGTGGTCAATTTTTAACAGCTGTTCCTGGAATTGCTGGGATGTTGCATCCGGAGGCTTGTAGACTACCACAATGACTAGGTTTTGGTTCTCGACCTTTACTGCTAAAACTTCCACTACATCATTTGAGGCATTAAGCAGTTCTGTGCAAACAAGTGACTCTGCAATGTACAGGCCAACCCCCCCCCCCTTTTGCCTGTTCACTCTGTCACATCTGTATAGGTTGTAACCTGGGATCCATATTTCGTTGTCCAAGTGATCCTTTATGTGGGTCTCAGTGAAAGCCGCGAACATTGCCTTTGCCTCTGCAAGCAGTCCACGGATGAAAGGTATTTTGTTGTTTGTTGCTGGCTTTAGACCCTGTATATTTGCAAAGAAGAATGTTATCGGACTGGTGGTATTGTTGGTACTGGGGGGGGATTTTTTTTCCGGCATTAGTATCTGTATCTGTTGGTTTGGAGTGGAGGCCATCGACTGTGGTTCCACTCCAGGAATGACTGGATTTGGTGTACGATTTCTGCCATTTCCTGCCAGTTTTTTTTTCTTCCTGGCACTAAAAAACCTCTCCCTCTTGAGTGGCTGTGGCTACCCAGGTTTTCCCATGGCCTGGATGTTTTGTATCTTTTTGTCCCCTTTAGATGGTATGCCTGGCAATTTAAGTTATAGCACAGTCTTTCCTGTACTGAAGAGGTACACATTTCAGGGTGAAAAAGCTTACAGGAAGGGAGTTTGCATTTTCCTGTTGTCATATGGGCATGGCATTTTCTAGGGTGGTCATAGTTGCATGTCCCATCTGTTTTTCCAGATTTCCCATGCCAGCAGATACCAAGTGCATAGTATGTGCACAGGCTTGGTTTCCGCTCTCCTTTTGGTTTCTATGACTGTATTCCCTGTTGGTGCATGTTTCCCTGTCTTACTTCTATCCCCCCTAGCACCAACAATGGAGCTCCCACCAGTTGTTTTTGGTAATTTATCCTAACTATTGCTATTGGAGTCCTCTTTTTTGCTATTTCCTGCGGTATTTCTAGTTTGCAATATTGGTTTTATCTTATCTTTGACTACACTTGTTTCCCTACTATGGCTCCTGTCCCCTATGAGGTCATTTATATGTATTCCTTCCTGCGTATAATTCCCGACTTCCTGGACAAAATCTCCAGCTTCACCATTACTGTCTCCCAGGACAGTATCTCCAGCTTCACCATTTCTGTCTCCCAGGACAGCACCTCCAGCTTCACCATTACTGTCTCCCAGGACAGCACCTCCAGCTTCACCATTACTGTCTACCAGGACAGCACTATCAGCCCCACATTTACTGACTACCAGGACATCACCTCCAGCCTTACAGTTTGTGACTACATGGCCAGTATCAAGGGCAGTACCATTCAGCCCAGACTTTTTATGTTCCCATCTGTTGTAGAAAGCTTCCAGGTTTTCTATGAAAGCAGCTTTGTTTACCTGGAGAGAGTTCCGGGGGTCAACGCCCCCGCGGCCCGGTCTGTGACCAGGCCTCCTGGTGGATCAGAGCCTGATCAACCAGGCTGTTGCTGCTGGCTGCACGCAAACCAACGTACGAGCCACAGCCCGGCTGATCAGGAACTGACTTTAGGTGCTTGTCCAGTGCCAGCTTGAAGACTGCCAGGGGTCTGTTGGTAATCCCCCTTATGTGTGCTGGGAGGCAGTTGAACAGTCTCGGACCCCTGACACTTATTGTATGGTCTCTTAACGTGCTAGTGACACCCCTGCTTTTCATTGGGGGGATGGTGCATCGTCTGCCAAGTCTTTTGCTTTCGTAGTGAGTGATTTTCGTGTGCAAGTTCGGTACTAGTCCCTCTAGGATTTTCCAGGTGTATATAATCATGTATCTCTCCCTCCTGCGTTCCAGGGAATACAGGTTTAGGAACCTCAAGCGCTCCCAGTAATTGAGGTGTTTTATCTCCGTTATGCGCGCCGTGAAAGTTCTCTGTACATTTTCTAGGTCGGCAATTTCACCTGCCTTGAAAGGTACTGTTAGTGTGCAGCAATATTCCAGCCTAGATAGAACAAGTGGCCTGAAGAGTGTCATCATGGGCTTGGCCTCCCTAGTTTTGAAGGTTCTCATTATCCATCCTGTCATTTTTCTAGCAGATGCGATTGATACAATGTTATGGTCCTTGAAGGTGAGATCCTCCGACATGATCACTCCCAGGTCTTTGACGTTGGTGTTTCGCTCTATTTTGTGGCCAGAATTTGTTTTGTACTCTGATGAAGATTTAATTTCCTCATGTTTACCATATCTGAGTAATTGAGTAATTGAGTAATTGTGGGTAATTGTGAGTAATTGTGGTACTAAGCTTTTTTGCTTTGCTTTTTTTCTTTTAATATTACAGTAGTACGTGTCGTGCAAGGCCAGTGGGAAAGAAAGCACTGGTATATACTAGTAACACCGTAGCTAGCAAAAAGGAGTAATTACAGAAGGCGTTATGAAAGCAACAATGTTTGTGGGAGCACACGACCACGAACGGCTCCCCGCCAGGCATGATCACAAACAACTTGAGCCATGAACAATAGGTGAAGGGATGGAGGCGCAGGTGGGCGAGGGGAAGCGCGTCTATACACACCAACTGCTCAAATACTACCACACGACCACACTAACCCAGGGACACGCTCCGCTGAAGCATTGGCCACCAGCCACAGAGAGAAGAAACGTTGGGAGAAAACGTGTGAAAACACGACGAAGAGTCATATCAATGAGAGTGTAGAATAATGTCGAGTTAAGGTAACTGTAATTTAATACTGAAGGTGTTTCAAAATTGATTCCCTCTCCCCCCCCCCCATACACACAGGGAACAAAGATTCTTCGTACACAAATCTAGAGGTTATTTTCTGAAATATTAGCCAGTAATGTCACCACTATCATAATTATAAGTTATTAAAGGGATAACCATGAGCATAGATTTCTTCCCGCACTTCCCTTCCTGCCCTAGAAGAAAAACAGAATGCAGATGTAATATACACAGACTTTGCAAAAGCCTTTGACAAGTGCGATCATGACGTAACAGCGCACAAAATACGTGCTGAAGGAATAACTGGTAAAGTGGGGAGATGGATCTTCAACTTTCTAACCAATCGAAAACAACAGTGGTCAAGAGTTAAATCGGAAGCTGCCATAGTGAAAAGCTCCTTTCCACAAATCAGAGAACTCGCCCCCATCCTGTTCCTCATTCTCATATCAGCCATACACAGAGATGTAATCCACAGCACCGTATCATCCTTTGCAGACGATACTAGGATCTGCACGAGACTCATCTACTGAGGACACGGTTAACCTCCAAGAAGACATAAACCAAGCTTTCCAGTGGGCAACGGAAAACAAAATGATGCTCAATGAGGATAAATTCCAACCACTCCGCTATGGAAAACTAGGAGATAATAACTAGAACAGAGTACACTACAAACTCTGATCACACAACAGAGCGGAAAAATAATGTGAGGGACCTGGGAGTGGTAATGTCTGAGGATCTCACAAGGATCACAACAGTGCCACGATCACAACTGCAAAGAAAATGACAGGATGGATAACGAGAACATTCAAAACGAGAGATGCCAAGCCAATGATGATCCTTTTCAAATCACTTGCTCTCTCTAGGCTGGAATACTGTTGCACACCAACATCTCCACAGATTTTCCTCATTTGGGCATACCCAAAAACACTTCTCTGTTTTAATACTGCTTGTAGCTAGTTCTTGAATATCTGCACAAGGAGCGTGACACCAATTTCCACAAAAATGACAATTTATCCATGTGGAAGCCCGTTTGTTTGACTGACCACAGACTACACACAGCTTCATAATGATTTGAATGGTTGATTTACTGTAATTCTACTAGCAACCTCTTGAATATTCTATTAATAACTTCCATAAATGAAGCTCTAGCTATTTGTATTTCTGTTTCTAACTGTTTTTGTATATTGGACAGCTTACCGTCACGTTCCTGATTTTTAATGTTTGTGTTTATAAGGGCGCCTACCCTACTAAGGGAAATGAAAGGAATTGTCTTATTGCTGGGGGCTTGGATAGAGACGAATATCCGCTGTACATCGAGAAAGCCTCTATGATTCTTTATTCCACAGGCCAAGTATTTTGGAGACACGTAGGGCACCGAGCCGTAGCTCCTAGCACGCTGTTGTCACCAGGTGTCCAGTCCAAGAATTGAGAACTAGCGTCTCTCTCACTCCCTGCCGCCTTTGTTCAAGCGTGGAGTTGCCAGCTCTCCATAGTTAATGTAACCTAATGTTCGCCTATATCAAAACCCTAATCGTACCTAAGTTAAGATCCTAGGACTACATTATTAATATCTAAAGTTACCTCAATAATCCTAATATTAGTTACTAACTGTATAAACCTACTTATACCTTCCCTGAAGGGTAAATTTATCAGTCAATACGTACAGTTTCGCTACCTTTTCCAACTAGTGTGTGAGTATATGTTTTGGTAGATGTGGGATCCTGCAAAGGTCAGACGGTCTATCCGAAAAATGTTAGGGGCTACTACAGCTGATACAGTGTGAACCCGTCTGTGGAATATTTTGGGGACCAAATAAGTTTCCATGACATTGTATGAGAACGTCCTGCGAGCCTCAGTAGGTAGACACTGCACCTGTTTGTAGAGGAACTAGGCTTGTATACCATGTACATGTACTTGTAGTGAAATGAAGATTTTACTTTAGTCTGGTATTCGTGGGGCTCGTGCAAACATCCCTAAGATAAACAGAAATATACCTGGTAGGATAATTCCTATTAAACCAGCTGGTCAGGTGGTTAGCACACTGGCCTGTGAGTTTAATGGCTCATTATGGGTTTGAGTCCCAGCCGTTTTATTCTTTATTCTTTATTTTTTTTGCATTTCTTTCATTTACGTCTTTGATAGGATGACTCGTTTTCTTTTATTTGTAAAAGAAAATCTCTCAGTTTAAGGGTAACAAAAGTATAAACGAAACATTGAACTCATTTTTTCCTATACCTACTGTCCTTGTTCACCTAGCAGTAAATATGTACACGAGCGTTAGTCAACCGATGGGAGTTCCATACTGCGGGGAAAGATTGAAGGACACCAGTGGAAATAAGATATACAGTCCTCTACTTTCTTGGGTTACACTGGGTGACTAACTCTCCCCAAGTAAAAAATCCGAACAAATCTTATCTTGACATCAGCTTAAAAAATCGTGAATGACTCTCAGTCGTTTGCCTTTAGGTATTCAAACACTTCCCTATCAAACAACACTCGTAGTAATTAGAACTGACAAATATTTAGTAAGAGAACAAGGAATTTAGGGCAGGATCACATTCTTCCTTGTCATTTTTATAAAAAAGTTTCCTTATACCTGCTGTCCCCGTCACCTAGCAAGACAGTAGGTACCTGTCTGGCCAGTGGTCTTGTTGACGGTGGCCCGTGATTTGGTACGTAACGCTCTTGCTTCTCATATTCAATGTCCGTGGTTCGATCCCCGGCAAGATTGAAAATACTGGACGTGTTTCCCTACACCTGTTGTCCCGTTCACCTAGCAAGCAAGTAGGTATCTGGGTGTTAGTCGACTGCTGTGAGTCGCATCCTGGGGGACAAGATTAAAGGACCCCAATGGATATAAGACAGTCATCGATGACGTACTAACTTTCTTTGTTATCCTGGGTGGTTAACCCTCCGGGGTGAAAATTCCGAACAAAATCCTATTTATCTTAGTGAAATGTAAGAGAGGCGCCAGCTAATAAAGGAGACAACTAGCAGTCGTTTCATGTGTAGCTCAACTATAGTCTCATCTACAAGAACTTCTACATCATCATTCATGAATAGGAATCTATATATTATATAATTCCATCTTGTCTTTTATAAACGAGAGAATTGTATAGTAAAATGCTTGTGGCTTCCCTTAGTAAAACGAGAGACCTACAGTTTAACATTTTTATTATGCACCTCACACCCATCCTCTGGGCGGTAGTCGAGGGATTGCAGAGGTACATAATGGGTCCAGGGATTGGGCAGCAAAATTTTGATAGCTGACCAAGTTAATGAAATATTTACATGTTTATATCTGGTCAGAATCGTACTGACTTTATATGCAATCATTAATTATGTCCAGATGCGTCGTAAAGGGGGGGCGGGGGTGCCGCCCCGGGTGACACCATTTAGGGGGTGACACTATAGAGCCTCTAATGAAGGTGACACTAATGCCCAAACGAGTGTTGCACCAACATAAGAGAAGAATCCTTCGTTTCTATATAGTCTCTTATACATTAACAAAGTACAAATAAGCCTATACTATAGGGAAAATCATTGATTTTGATGATGTGATAGATGATTTTGCATAATTGAAGGCAAGAAAATGTAAGATCAGATTCATTGAGGTGTTACCTATATTCAAAGTCAAATCGGAACTAGTGTTTCTCTGATATTGCAATGTTTCTTTTTATTTGTTTTTATTTTTTTTCCATGGTTGACGATGAATAAATGTAGGATCTGTTGCCTGTACTCAAACGGGTATTTGAGTTTGCTTCCTCAGTATTACTACGATTATTTATTTTATCATTAATAAAGTTGAGAAGTATTCTCCTGTTCGGTTTATTGTCCTTAAATGTTCTCATAGCTAAACATTAGTCACTGGTCATGCAGTAGTGATATAACTGGAGTTTACCACCCCCCTTCCCCCCACCTTTGAATTTCATGGGGGTGACACCAAAGCTGCTGCCCCGAGTGACACCAACTCTAGCGACGCCTCTGATCATGTCTCTTTCTCTCTCTTTCTCTCTCTCTCTCTCTCTCTCTCTCTCTCTCTCTCTCTCTCTCTCTCTCTCTCTCTCTCTCTCTCTCTCTCACACACACACACACACACACACACACACCACACACACACACCACACACACACACACCACACACACACACACATCCACTTCGGTAATGCTTTATTTACAGTGAGCAAAGTTAGGATATTTTTCCAGAATTGTTTGTAATATGCCACATTTCTGAGTGAGATTCTCTGAATTCACTAATTTTATCGCATTCCAGCGCACAGTAACTCAAGGTGTGACAATTGTCCATCAGGAAAAGTTTACATTTCGTAAACCCAGCCGGAGCTGAATGGTAGTGACATCTAAGAGTCTACTTATTTTGTTGGATGCACCATAGACAAGTGGCTCCTCCTGCTTGATAGAATGATAGTACGCTGCCATTGGTTGCAATAAGTCTAAATTTACCGATTTTATTGAATTAATAGTGATTTTAATCTTTTCTTCAATATGTAGCGAATGTTTTTTCTGATTGACTTCAAAATATTATTGACAGTATTATTGATTTATTGTGAGATTAGTCAGAATAAGTACAAATTTGAAATTTTGCTGAAATATTTAAAGAACTTGGATTATGTGGAATCAGATCGATTACTGAAAAATTCTGTTCGGCTTCAAAATTCTAATTAGTGGCATTAATTAAAACAGTTTATCACTCTCAACAGTAAATTTCAGTTTGTCAATTGTTTTCAATGTAATAAGTAACGAACACCTCTTTTGATCAGCTGTAACAGTTCTGTAACTTAGTAAGAAAAATTTTTGTTATAATTTTGAGTTGTAATGGTGTAACTGTCATATATTGGCCAATTTTATCAAATTGTTTTAAAAAACTCCAAACAAAATAATTTTACAGGATTATAGAGAATTTCAAAACAATTGCAGCTGCAAATAAGAAAAAAAACAAAAATATTAAAAACTTCCGTTTTTCTAGCGTTTTTAAATTTCCTGAAGTGAGAGAACTGTTTAATACTGGACGACCCGATGCCGGAGGTCGTCCCTCAGCTCCAGGATGCTCGAACCATCAAGGGTTTTCTTTAATAATTTCAGAACGGCTTATTCAATCGGCTTCACAATTTAAACCCTGGTCAACTATTACTTAGTGAAAGTTTGTAGAGCAATTGACATGAGCAGGTGTTCTGTACTCAATTTTATATAGACCTTAATCAATTCCTGTGAGATCACTGTACACAGCTTCATCGGTACTATTGCAGGTATCACAGACACATTGACTAATGTTGTTATATATGATTAATGTTGTTATACATATCCACATGCATGTGATGGAGGTGTACCGGTAGACACATCTCTCGACAACCATTCACAACCCGAACCCCAAATATATCGATACACACGCTTCAACAGACGCTTCTGATCACATGTTTCCAAGGGATATATGCCTGCCACATGCCACAGCTTACTATACAGTTTCACATTCACCACAATAGCACGCTGGTGCAGCGTCAAACTTACTGTACGCAAACCCGCTAATCTACCCAAAACCCTATCCACAGCTTCTTTCGAATTCACCTTCCGTGCCTCAAGGAGATTTTCCATGTGAACAACCCCACATACCTTAAATCTACTTACCAGGGACCAACCTTCACCCTGTTTGTATACCCCACTCACACCATCCCCCACCCTCACCATCCCCCACCCTCACCATCCCCCACCCTCAATAACATCGACTTTTCTCTATTAAGCGTCATCCCGGTTGTCTTGCGAGGTTAGGTTCGGTACCGTGTTGATTACAATATAAGGTGTAGATCACATAACAAAGTAGATTCATGACACGTAGATAACAAGCCAAAGTAGCACCCTAGTGGTACCTACTCATCTGTAGAGGAACCTAGTCATTTGTAGAGGAACCTAGTCGTCTGTAGAGTAACCTAATTATCTGTAGAGGAACCTAGTCATGTGTTGAGGAACCTAGTCATATCTAGAGGAGCCTTGTCACCTGTATAGGAACACAGTCATCTGTAGAGGAACCTAGTCATCTGCAGAGGAACCTAGTCATGTGTTGAACCTAGTCATATGTAAAGGAACGAAGTCATCTGTAGGGGAACCTAGTAATGTGTTGAGGAACTTAGTCAACTGTAGTGGAACCAGGTCATCTACAGAGGAACCTAGTCATCCGTAGAGGAACCTAGTCATCCGTAGAGGAACCTAGTCATCCGTAGAGGAACCTAGTCATCCGTAGAGGAACCTAGTCATCCGTAGAGGAACCTAGTCATATGTAGTGGGACATAGTCATCTGTAGTGGAACCTAGTCATCTGTAGAGAAACCTAATCATCTGTAGTGGAACCTAGTAATTTGTTGTAGAACCTAGTCATGTGTAGAGGAGCCTATTCATGTGTATAGGAACCTAGTCACACGTAGTGGAACCTACTCATCTGTAGTGGAACCTACTCATCTGAAATGGAACCTAGTCATCTGCAGTGGAACCTAGTCATTTGTAGTGGGACCTTCTCATCTGCAGAGAAACCTAATCACCTGTAGCGGAACCTAGTCATGTGTAGAGAAACCTAGTCACACGTGTAGTGGAACCTAGTCACACGTGTTGTGGAACCTATGCTTTGCAATTGCAAGATCACTATCATAACGACCAAGCCACAGTCCGCAGGTTGCACTTCCAAGATCACCGGTTCAGTGGATGAAGACTCTAATAAAGGGTAACGTTTCGTCCACACAGTGGGCGAAACGCTCTCAGTGAAGAATCACATTATAATGCCTTTGTGTCTTGATTCATCGTGTTAAGGAGATTCCTAAATATTTTGAGCATTTTTATTTTATTTTCGTGATATTGTGAGAAGCTGTTTTAAACGAAGATTCTGTACGGGAAGAATGAGAAATATAATAAGTTGCACAAAGAATAACGAGACTCGCACAAAGATTAATGAGAAAATGAGCTATAACCATTAGGATGAGTGACATTGGTAAGTCGCAAGAGATAAATATCGGTAGGAAAGAGGAAGATTATTTCCCAGTAAAAGTAGGCCTTAGACAAGGATGTGTGATGTCACCGTGGTTGTTCAATATATTTATAGATGGGGTTGTAAGAGAAGTAAATGCGAGGGTCTTGGCAAGAGGCGTGGAGTTAAAAGATAAAGAATCACACACAAAGTGGGAGTTGTCACAGCTGCTCTTTGCTGATGACACTGTGCTCTTGGGAGATTCTGAAGAGAAGTTGCAGAGGTTGGTGGATGAATTTGGTAGGGTATGTAAAAGAAGAAAATTAAAAGTGAATATAGGAAAGAGTAAGGTTATGAGGATAAAAAGATTAAGTGACGATATACTGGATATCAGATTGGAGGGAGAGAGTATGGAGGAGGTGAATGTATTCAGATATTTAGGAGTGGACGTGTCAGCAGATGAGTCTATGAAGGATGAGGTGAATCATAGAATTGATGAGGGGAAAAGGGTGAGCGGTGCTCTTAGGAGTCTGTGGAGACGAAGAACTTTGTCCATGAAAGCAAAAAGGGGAATGTATGAGGTATAGTTGTACCAACACTCTTGTATGGGTCTGGGGAATGTGTGATGAATGTTGCAACGAGGAGGATGCTGGAGGCAGTGGAGATGTCATGTCTGAGGGCAACGTGTGGTGTGAATATAATGCAGAGAATTCGTAGTTTGGAAATTAGGATAAGGTGTGGGATTACCAAAACTATTATCCAGAGGGATGAGAAGGGGTTGAGGTGGTTCGGACATGTAGATAGAATGGAACAAATCAGAATGACTTCGAGAGTGTATAAATCTGTGGTGGAGGGAAGGCGGGGTAAGGGTCGGCCTAGGAAGGGTTGGAGGGAGGGGGTAAAGGAGGTTTTGTGTGCGAGGGACTTGGACTTCAAGCATGCTGGCATGCGTGAGAGCAATAATGCAAGTGTGGGAGACAGAAGATACCTGCCAGGAGAGACAGTAATGCCAGAGTGGGAGACACAAGATACCTGCCTAGGGGGACAGTAATGACAATATGGGAGACACAATATACCTGCCTGGGGAGGCAGTCATGCCAGTGTGGGAGACACTGTTGTGTAAGGTGTTGTGGGGAAGTTTGAAGTGCTTGCAGTAACTAGCAGTGTTGAACCTTTATTTCACTTTAACAACACAGCAAGCACGGCAACACAGCAAGCATATCAACACAGAAAGCACGTCAACACAGCAAGACGTCAACACAGCAAGCACGTCAACACAGCAAGCACGTCAACACAGCAAGCACGTCAACACAGCAAGCACGTCAACACAGCAAGCACGTCAACACAGCAAGCACGTCAACACAGCAAGCACGTCAACACAGCAAGCACGTCAACACAGCAAGCACGTCAACACAGCAAGCACGTCAACACAGCATGCACGTCAACACAGCATGCACGTCACCGTGAAAGAACAACAAAGTATTGCGCAAAAACGGAGCAACAACAAGCAACAACAGCTGAACAACTTACAAATACATTAATGTGGCATGCAAAGAGTACGTAACCTTTATTCGGCGCATGTACACACCCTCATTTTAAGGCTATCTCCCCCAACCAGCGAACCAGGTACTAAGGGTTGATGATGGGGCCCCGTCGTTCAACCAGTACCCAGGTTCCAGCCAATGAGAAGATGGTTTTGGCAATCGCCGAGGTGTTGTGGGTACCACTCTTCTGTCTGCCCTTCTCATTCCCACTCTAGAGCTGGTTGAAGCACGGTCTGCTCTCTAGTGGCTTCTATTCTGCCTTGCTTACCGTGGAGTGCACTAATACCTAGTGTTGTACATAGTGTATATAGTGTACATCTGTTCTAAAATGTTGAAGGATAACGCAAGTCAAAAGTTTTCCTGCTGTGTTTATTTTGCTCCCTTTACACCCAGGATAACAGGCCTTTGGGACTCCTGGGTTGTAATAAGTAACATAAAAGTACAGTAACTTTCAATAACAGCATACTAACACATACACAAACTTACACTTGGCTTATTCGGCAAGTGAAAGTTTGTGTGTGTGCAATAATTTCGCAGAAATCATTCTGTACCTAACAGAAAAAAATGTATTTCATTGTGTTTGTTTATTATTAAATTGTAAACTTAAAGGTTAGATAAGTTTTCTAAGGCTCCTTTGAACATGGTTATTAATTTTTACATTAACATAAATGAAAAATGTATCTTT
>NW_027199903.1:0-26700 GCF_038502225.1 Cherax quadricarinatus | reverse complement strand
TTGAGTCCCTCAGCCTGGGTGAGGATGGACAACATTCCCACCATCACCAAGACTCACCTGAGACTTGAGTCCCTCAGCCTGGGTGAGGATGGACAACATTCCCACCATCACCAAGACTCACCTGAGACTTGAGTCCCTCAGCCTGGGTGAGGATGGACAACATTCCCACCATCACCAAGACTCACCTGAGACTTGAGTCCCTCAGCCTGGGTGAGGATGGACAACATTCCCACCATCACCAAGACTCACCTGAGACTTGAGTCCCTCAGCCTGGGTGAGGATGGACAACATTCCCACCATCACCAAGACTCACCTGAGACTTGAGTCCCTCAGCCTGGGTGAGACTTGAGTCCCTCAGCCTGGGTGAGGATGGACAACATTCCCACCATCACCAAGACTCACCTGAGACTTGAGTCCCTCAGCCTGGGTGAGGATGGACAACATTCCCACCATCACCAAGACTCACCTGAGACTTGAGTCCCTCAGCCTGGGTGAGGATGGACAACATTCCCACCATCACCAAGACTCACCTGAGACTTGAGTCCCTCAGCCTGGGTGAGGATGGACAACATTCCCACCATCACCAAGACTCACCTGAGACTTGAGTCCCTCAGCCTGGGTGAGGATGGACAACATTCCCACCATCACCAAGACTCACCTGAGACTTGAGTCCCTCAGCCTGGGTGAGGATGGACAACATTCCCACCATCACCAAGACTCACCTGAGACTTGAGTCCCTCAGCCTGGGTGAGGATGGACAACATTCCCACCATCACCAAGACTCACCTGAGACTTGAGTCCCTCAGCCTGGGTGAGGATGGACAGGACAACATTCCCACCATCACCAAGACTCACCTGAGACTTGAGTCCCTCAGCCTGGGTGAGGATGGACAACATTCCCACCATCACCAAGACTCACCTGAGACTTGAGTCCCTCAGCCTGGGTGAGGATGGACAACATTCCCACCATCACCAAGACTCACCTGAGACTTGAGTCCCTCAGCCTGGGTGAGGATGGACAACATTCCCACCATCACCAAGACTCACCTGAGACTTGAGTCCCTCAGCCTGGGTGAGGATGGACAACATTCCCACCATCACCAAGACTCACCTGAGACTTGAGTCCCTCAGCCTGGGTGAGGATGGACAACATTCCCACCATCACCAAGACTCACCTGAGACTTGAGTCCCTCAGCCTGGGTGAGGATGGACAACATTCCCACCATCACCAAGACTCACCTGAGACTTGAGTCCCTCAGCCTGGGTGAGGATGGACAACATTCCCACCATCACCAAGACTCACCTGAGACTTGAGTCCCTCAGCCTGGGTGAGGATGGACAACATTCCCACCATCACCAAGACTCACCTGAGACTTGAGTCCCTCAGCCTGGGTGAGGATGGACAACATTCCCACCATCACCAAGACTCACCTGAGACTTGAGTCCCTCAGCCTGGGTGAGGATGGACAACATTCCCACCATCACCAAGACTCACCTGAGACTTGAGTCCCTCAGCCTGGGTGAGGATGGACAACATTCCCACCATCACCAAGACTCACCTGAGACTTGAGTCCCTCAGCCTGGGTGAGGATGGACAACATTCCCACCATCACCAAGACTCACCTGAGACTTGAGTCCCTCAGCCTGGGTGAGGATGGACAACATTCCCACCATCACCAAGACTCACCTGAGACTTGAGTCCCTCAGCCTGGGTGAGGATGGACAACATTCCCACCATCACCAAGACTCACCTGAGACTTGAGTCCCTCAGCCTGGGTGAGGATGGACAACATTCCCACCATCACCAAGACTCACCTGAGACTTGAGTCCCTCAGCCTGGGTGAGGATGGACAACATTCCCACCATCACCAAGACTCACCTGAGACTTGAGTCCCTCAGCCTGGGTGAGGATGGACAACATTCCCACCATCACCAAGACTCACCTGAGACTTGAGTCCCTCAGCCTGGGTGAGGATGGACAACATTCCCACCATCACCAAGACTCACCTGAGACTTGAGTCCCTCAGCCTGGGTGAGGATGGACAACATTCCCACCATCACCAAGACTCACCTGAGACTTGAGTCCCTCAGCCTGGGTGAGGATGGACAACATTCCCACCATCACCAAGACTCACCTGAGACTTGAGTCCCTCAGCCTGGGTGAGGATGGACAACATTCCCACCATCACCAAGACTCACCTGAGACTTGAGTCCCTCAGCCTGGGTGAGGATGGACAACATTCCCACCATCACCAAGACTCACCTGAGACTTGAGTCCCTCAGCCTGGGTGAGGATGGACAACATTCCCACCATCACCAAGACTCACCTGAGACTTGAGTCCCTCAGCCTGGGTGAGGATGGACAACATTCCCACCATCACCAAGACTCACCTGAGACTTGAGTCCCTCAGCCTGGGTGAGGATGGACAACATTCCCACCATCACCAAGACTCACCTGAGACTTGAGTCCCTCAGCCTGGGTGAGGATGGACAACATTCCCACCATCACCAAGACTCACCTGAGACTTGAGTCCCTCAGCCTGGGTGAGGATGGACAACATTCCCACCATCACCAAGACTCACCTGAGACTTGAGTCCCTCAGCCTGGGTGAGGATGGACAACATTCCCACCATCACCAAGACTCACCTGAGACTTGAGTCCCTCAGCCTGGGTGAGGATGGACAACATTCCCACCATCACCAAGACTCACCTGAGACTTGAGTCCCTCAGCCTGGGTGAGGATGGACAACATTCCCACCATCACCAAGACTCACCTGAGACTTGAGTCCCTCAGCCTGGGTGAGGATGGACAACATTCCCACCATCACCAAGACTCACCTGAGACTTGAGTCCCTCAGCCTGGGTGAGGATGGACAACATTCCCACCATCACCAAGACTCACCTGAGACTTGAGTCCCTCAGCCTGGGTGAGGATGGACAACATTCCCACCATCACCAAGACTCACCTGAGACTTGAGTCCCTCAGCCTGGGTGAGGATGGACAACATTCCCACCATCACCAAGACTCACCTGAGACTTGAGTCCCTCAGCCTGGGTGAGGATGGACAACATTCCCACCATCACCAAGACTCACCTGAGACTTGAGTCCCTCAGCCTGGGTGAGGATGGACAACATTCCCACCATCACCAAGACTCACCTGAGACTTGAGTCCCTCAGCCTGGGTGAGGATGGACAACATTCCCACCATCACCAAGACTCACCTGAGACTTGAGTCCCTCAGCCTGGGTGAGGATGGACAACATTCCCACCATCACCAAGACTCACCTGAGACTTGAGTCCCTCAGCCTGGGTGAGGATGGACAACATTCCCACCATCACCAAGACTCACCTGAGACTTGAGTCCCTCAGCCTGGGTGAGGATGGACAACATTCCCACCATCACCAAGACTCACCTGAGACTTGAGTCCCTCAGCCTGGGTGAGGATGGACAACATTCCCACCATCACCAAGACTCACCTGAGACTTGAGTCCCTCAGCCTGGGTGAGGATGGACAACATTCCCACCATCACCAAGACTCACCTGAGACTTGAGTCCCTCAGCCTGGGTGAGGATGGACAACATTCCCACCATCACCAAGACTCACCTGAGACTTGAGTCCCTCAGCCTGGGTGAGGATGGACAACATTCCCACCATCACCAAGACTCACCTGAGACTTGAGTCCCTCAGCCTGGGTGAGGATGGACAACATTCCCACCATCACCAAGACTCACCTGAGACTTGAGTCCCTCAGCCTGGGTGAGGATGGACAACATTCCCACCATCACCAAGACTCACCTGAGACTTGAGTCCCTCAGCCTGGGTGAGGATGGACAACATTCCCACCATCACCAAGACTCACCTGAGACTTGAGTCCCTCAGCCTGGGTGAGGATGGACAACATTCCCACCATCACCAAGACTCACCTGAGACTTGAGTCCCTCAGCCTGGGTGAGGATGGACAACATTCCCACCATCACCAAGACTCACCTGAGACTTGAGTCCCTCAGCCTGGGTGAGGATGGACAACATTCCCACCATCACCAAGACTCACCTGAGACTTGAGTCCCTCAGCCTGGGTGAGGATGGACAACATTCCCACCATCACCAAGACTCACCTGAGACTTGAGTCCCTCAGCCTGGGTGAGGATGGACAACATTCCCACCATCACCAAGACTCACCTGAGACTTGAGTCCCTCAGCCTGGGTGAGGATGGACAACATTCCCACCATCACCAAGACTCACCTGAGACTTGAGTCCCTCAGCCTGGGTGAGGATGGACAACATTCCCACCATCACCAAGACTCACCTGAGACTTGAGTCCCTCAGCCTGGGTGAGGATGGACAACATTCCCACCATCACCAAGACTCACCTGAGACTTGAGTCCCTCAGCCTGGGTGAGGATGGACAACATTCCCACCATCACCAAGACTCACCTGAGACTTGAGTCCCTCAGCCTGGGTGAGGATGGACAACATTCCCACCATCACCAAGACTCACCTGAGACTTGAGTCCCTCAGCCTGGGTGAGGATGGACAACATTCCCACCATCACCAAGACTCACCTGAGACTTGAGTCCCTCAGCCTGGGTGAGGATGGACAACATTCCCACCATCACCAAGACTCACCTGAGACTTGAGTCCCTCAGCCTGGGTGAGGATGGACAACATTCCCACCATCACCAAGACTCACCTGAGACTTGAGTCCCTCAGCCTGGGTGAGGATGGACAACATTCCCACCATCACCAAGACTCACCTGAGACTTGAGTCCCTCAGCCTGGGTGAGGATGGACAACATTCCCACCATCACCAAGACTCACCTGAGACTTGAGTCCCTCAGCCTGGGTGAGGATGGACAACATTCCCACCATCACCAAGACTCACCTGAGACTTGAGTCCCTCAGCCTGGGTGAGGATGGACAACATTCCCACCATCACCAAGACTCACCTGAGACTTGAGTCCCTCAGCCTGGGTGAGGATGGACAACATTCCCACCATCACCAAGACTCACCTGAGACTTGAGTCCCTCAGCCTGGGTGAGGATGGACAACATTCCCACCATCACCAAGACTCACCTGAGACTTGAGTCCCTCAGCCTGGGTGAGGATGGACAACATTCCCACCATCACCAAGACTCACCTGAGACTTGAGTCCCTCAGCCTGGGTGAGGATGGACAACATTCCCACCATCACCAAGACTCACCTGAGACTTGAGTCCCTCAGCCTGGGTGAGGATGGACAACATTCCCACCATCACCAAGACTCACCTGAGACTTGAGTCCCTCAGCCTGGGTGAGGATGGACAACATTCCCACCATCACCAAGACTCACCTGAGACTTGAGTCCCTCAGCCTGGGTGAGGATGGACAACATTCCCACCATCACCAAGACTCACCTGAGACTTGAGTCCCTCAGCCTGGGTGAGGATGGACAACATTCCCACCATCACCAAGACTCACCTGAGACTTGAGTCCCTCAGCCTGGGTGAGGATGGACAACATTCCCACCATCACCAAGACTCACCTGAGACTTGAGTCCCTCAGCCTGGGTGAGGATGGACAACATTCCCACCATCACCAAGACTCACCTGAGACTTGAGTCCCTCAGCCTGGGTGAGGATGGACAACATTCCCACCATCACCAAGACTCACCTGAGACTTGAGTCCCAACATTCCCACCATCACCAAGACTCACCTGGGTGAGGATGGACAACATTCCCACCATCACCAAGACTCACCTGAGACTTGAGTCCCTCAGCCTGGGTGAGGATGGACAACATTCCCACCATCACCAAGACTCACCTGAGACTTGAGTCCCTCAGCCTGGGTGAGGATGGACAACATTCCCACCATCACCAAGACTCACCTGAGACTTGAGTCCCTCAGCCTGGGTGAGGATGGACAACATTCCCACCATCACCAAGACTCACCTGAGACTTGAGTCCCTCAGCCTGGGTGAGGATGGACAACATTCCCACCATCACCAAGACTCACCTGAGACTTGAGTCCCTCAGCCTGGGTGAGGATGGACAACATTCCCACCATCACCAAGACTCACCTGAGACTTGAGTCCCTCAGCCTGGGTGAGGATGGACAACATTCCCACCATCACCAAGACTCACCTGAGACTTGAGTCCCTCAGCCTGGGTGAGGATGGACAACATTCCCACCATCACCAAGACTCACCTGAGACTTGAGTCCCTCAGCCTGGGTGAGGATGGACAACATTCCCACCATCACCAAGACTCACCTGAGACTTGAGTCCCTCAGCCTGGGTGAGGATGGACAACATTCCCACCATCACCAAGACTCACCTGAGACTTGAGTCCCTCAGCCTGGGTGAGGATGGACAACATTCCCACCATCACCAAGACTCACCTGAGACTTGAGTCCCTCAGCCTGGGTGAGGATGGACAACATTCCCACCATCACCAAGACTCACCTGAGACTTGAGTCCCTCAGCCTGGGTGAGGATGGACAACATTCCCACCATCACCAAGACTCACCTGAGACTTGAGTCCCTCAGCCTGGGTGAGGATGGACAACATTCCCACCATCACCAAGACTCACCTGAGACTTGAGTCCCTCAGCCTGGGTGAGGATGGACAACATTCCCACCATCACCAAGACTCACCTGAGACTTGAGTCCCTCAGCCTGGGTGAGGATGGACAACATTCCCACCATCACCAAGACTCACCTGAGACTTGAGTCCCTCAGCCTGGGTGAGGATGGACAACATTCCCACCATCACCAAGACTCACCTGAGACTTGAGTCCCTCAGCCTGGGTGAGGATGGACAACATTCCCACCATCACCAAGACTCACCTGAGACTTGAGTCCCTCAGCCTGGGTGAGGATGGACAACATTCCCACCATCACCAAGACTCACCTGAGACTTGAGTCCCTCAGCCTGGGTGAGGATGGACAACATTCCCACCATCACCAAGACTCACCTGAGACTTGAGTCCCTCAGCCTGGGTGAGGATGGACAACATTCCCACCATCACCAAGACTCACCTGAGACTTGAGTCCCTCAGCCTGGGTGAGGATGGACAACATTCCCACCATCACCAAGACTCACCTGAGACTTGAGTCCCTCAGCCTGGGTGAGGATGGACAACATTCCCACCATCACCAAGACTCACCTGAGACTTGAGTCCCTCAGCCTGGGTGAGGATGGACAACATTCCCACCATCACCAAGACTCACCTGAGACTTGAGTCCCTCAGCCTGGGTGAGGATGGACAACATTCCCACCATCACCAAGACTCACCTGAGACTTGAGTCCCTCAGCCTGGGTGAGGATGGACAACATTCCCACCATCACCAAGACTCACCTGAGACTTGAGTCCCTCAGCCTGGGTGAGGATGGACAACATTCCCACCATCACCAAGACTCACCTGAGACTTGAGTCCCTCAGCCTGGGTGAGGATGGACAACATTCCCACCATCACCAAGACTCACCTGAGACTTGAGTCCCTCAGCCTGGGTGAGGATGGACAACATTCCCACCATCACCAAGACTCACCTGAGACTTGAGTCCCTCAGCCTGGGTGAGGATGGACAACATTCCCACCATCACCAAGACTCACCTGAGACTTGAGTCCCTCAGCCTGGGTGAGGATGGACAACATTCCCACCATCACCAAGACTCACCTGAGACTTGAGTCCCTCAGCCTGGGTGAGGATGGACAACATTCCCACCATCACCAAGACTCACCTGAGACTTGAGTCCCTCAGCCTGGGTGAGGATGGACAACATTCCCACCATCACCAAGACTCACCTGAGACTTGAGTCCCTCAGCCTGGGTGAGGATGGACAACATTCCCACCATCACCAAGACTCACCTGAGACTTGAGTCCCTCAGCCTGGGTGAGGATGGACAACATTCCCACCATCACCAAGACTCACCTGAGACTTGAGTCCCTCAGCCTGGGTGAGGATGGACAACATTCCCACCATCACCAAGACTCACCTGAGACTTGAGTCCCTCAGCCTGGGTGAGGATGGACAACATTCCCACCATCACCAAGACTCACCTGAGACTTGAGTCCCTCAGCCTGGGTGAGGATGGACAACATTCCCACCATCACCAAGACTCACCTGAGACTTGAGTCCCTCAGCCTGGGTGAGGATGGACAACATTCCCACCATCACCAAGACTCACCTGAGACTTGAGTCCCTCAGCCTGGGTGAGGATGGACAACATTCCCACCATCACCAAGACTCACCTGAGACTTGAGTCCCTCAGCCTGGGTGAGGATGGACAACATTCCCACCATCACCAAGACTCACCTGAGACTTGAGTCCCTCAGCCTGGGTGAGGATGGACAACATTCCCACCATCACCAAGACTCACCTGAGACTTGAGTCCCTCAGCCTGGGTGAGGATGGACAACATTCCCACCATCACCAAGACTCACCTGAGACTTGAGTCCCTCAGCCTGGGTGAGGATGGACAACATTCCCACCATCACCAAGACTCACCTGAGACTTGAGTCCCTCAGCCTGGGTGAGGATGGACAACATTCCCACCATCACCAAGACTCACCTGAGACTTGAGTCCCTCAGCCTGGGTGAGGATGGACAACATTCCCACCATCACCAAGACTCACCTGAGACTTGAGTCCCTCAGCCTGGGTGAGGATGGACAACATTCCCACCATCACCAAGACTCACCTGAGACTTGAGTCCCTCAGCCTGGGTGAGGATGGACAACATTCCCACCATCACCAAGACTCACCTGAGACTTGAGTCCCTCAGCCTGGGTGAGGATGGACAACATTCCCACCATCACCAAGACTCACCTGAGACTTGAGTCCCTCAGCCTGGGTGAGGATGGACAACATTCCCACCATCACCAAGACTCACCTGAGACTTGAGTCCCTCAGCCTGGGTGAGGATGGACAACATTCCCACCATCACCAAGACTCACCTGAGACTTGAGTCCCTCAGCCTGGGTGAGGATGGACAACATTCCCACCATCACCAAGACTCACCTGAGACTTGAGTCCCTCAGCCTGGGTGAGGATGGACAACATTCCCACCATCACCAAGACTCACCTGAGACTTGAGTCCCTCAGCCTGGGTGAGGATGGACAACATTCCCACCATCACCAAGACTCACCTGAGACTTGAGTCCCTCAGCCTGGGTGAGGATGGACAACATTCCCACCATCACCAAGACTCACCTGAGACTTGAGTCCCTCAGCCTGGGTGAGGATGGACAACATTCCCACCATCACCAAGACTCACCTGAGACTTGAGTCCCTCAGCCTGGGTGAGGATGGACAACATTCCCACCATCACCAAGACTCACCTGAGACTTGAGTCCCTCAGCCTGGGTGAGGATGGACAACATTCCCACCATCACCAAGACTCACCTGAGACTTGAGTCCCTCAGCCTGGGTGAGGATGGACAACATTCCCACCATCACCAAGACTCACCTGAGACTTGAGTCCCTCAGCCTGGGTGAGGATGGACAACATTCCCACCATCACCAAGACTCACCTGAGACTTGAGTCCCTCAGCCTGGGTGAGGATGGACAACATTCCCACCATCACCAAGACTCACCTGAGACTTGAGTCCCTCAGCCTGGGTGAGGATGGACAACATTCCCACCATCACCAAGACTCACCTGAGACTTGAGTCCCTCAGCCTGGGTGAGGATGGACAACATTCCCACCATCACCAAGACTCACCTGAGACTTGAGTCCCTCAGCCTGGGTGAGGATGGACAACATTCCCACCATCACCAAGACTCACCTGAGACTTGAGTCCCTCAGCCTGGGTGAGGATGGACAACATTCCCACCATCACCAAGACTCACCTGAGACTTGAGTCCCTCAGCCTGGGTGAGGATGGACAACATTCCCACCATCACCAAGACTCACCTGAGACTTGAGTCCCTCAGCCTGGGTGAGGATGGACAACATTCCCACCATCACCAAGACTCACCTGAGACTTGAGTCCCTCAGCCTGGGTGAGGATGGACAACATTCCCACCATCACCAAGACTCACCTGAGACTTGAGTCCCTCAGCCTGGGTGAGGATGGACAACATTCCCACCATCACCAAGACTCACCTGAGACTTGAGTCCCTCAGCCTGGGTGAGGATGGACAACATTCCCACCATCACCAAGACTCACCTGAGACTTGAGTCCCTCAGCCTGGGTGAGGATGGACAACATTCCCACCATCACCAAGACTCACCTGAGACTTGAGTCCCTCAGCCTGGGTGAGGATGGACAACATTCCCACCATCACCAAGACTCACCTGAGACTTGAGTCCCTCAGCCTGGGACTCACCTGAGACTGAGGATGGACAACATTCCCACCATCACCAAGACTCACCTGAGACTTGAGTCCCTCAGCCTGGGTGAGGATGGACAACATTCCCACCATCACCAAGACTCACCTGAGACTTGAGTCCCTCAGCCTGGGTGAGGATGGACAACATTCCCACCATCACCAAGACTCACCTGAGACTTGAGTCCCTCAGCCTGGGTGAGGATGGACAACATTCCCACCATCACCAAGACTCACCTGAGACTTGAGTCCCTCAGCCTGGGTGAGGATGGACAACATTCCCACCATCACCAAGACTCACCTGAGACTTGAGTCCCTCAGCCTGGGTGAGGATGGACAACATTCCCACCATCACCAAGACTCACCTGAGACTTGAGTCCCTCAGCCTGGGTGAGGATGGACAACATTCCCACCATCACCAAGACTCACCTGAGACTTGAGTCCCTCAGCCTGGGTGAGGATGGACAACATTCCCACCATCACCAAGACTCACCTGAGACTTGAGTCCCTCAGCCTGGGTGAGGATGGACAACATTCCCACCATCACCAAGACTCACCTGAGACTTGAGTCCCTCAGCCTGGGTGAGGATGGACAACATTCAGAGACTTGAGTCATCACCAATCACCAAGACTCACCTGAGACTTGAGTCCCTCAGCCTGGGTGAGGATGGACAACATTCCCACCATCACCAAGACTCACCTGAGACTTGAGTCCCTCAGCCTGGGTGAGGATGGACAACATTCCCACCATCACCAAGACTCACCTGAGACTTGAGTCCCTCAGCCTGGGTGAGGATGGACAACATTCCCACCATCACCAAGACTCACCTGAGACTTGAGTCCCTCAGCCTGGGTGAGGATGGACAACATTCCCACCATCACCAAGACTCACCTGAGACTTGAGTCCCTCAGCCTGGGTGAGGATGGACAACATTCCCACCATCACCAAGACTCACCTGAGACTTGAGTCCCTCAGCCTGGGTGAGGATGGACAACATTCCCACCATCACCAAGACTCACCTGAGACTTGAGTCCCTCAGCCTGGGTGAGGATGGACAACATTCCCACCATCACCAAGACTCACCTGAGACTTGAGTCCCTCAGCCTGGGTGAGGATGGACAACATTCCCACCATCACCAAGACTCACCTGAGACTTGAGTCCCTCAGCCTGGGTGAGGATGGACAACATTCCCACCATCACCAAGACTCACCTGAGACTTGAGTCCCTCAGCCTGGGTGAGGATGGACAACATTCCCACCATCACCAAGACTCACCTGAGACTTGAGTCCCTCAGCCTGGGTGAGGATGGACAACATTCCCACCATCACCAAGACTCACCTGAGACTTGAGTCCCTCAGCCTGGGTGAGGATGGACAACATTCCCACCATCACCAAGACTCACCTGAGACTTGAGTCCCTCAGCCTGGGTGAGGATGGACAACATTCCCACCATCACCAAGACTCACCTGAGACTTGAGTCCCTCAGCCTGGGTGAGGATGGACAACATTCCCACCATCACCAAGACTCACCTGAGACTTGAGTCCCTCAGCCTGGGTGAGGATGGACAACATTCCCACCATCACCAAGACTCACCTGAGACTTGAGTCCCTCAGCCTGGGTGAGGATGGACAACATTCCCACCATCACCAAGACTCACCTGAGACTTGAGTCCCTCAGCCTGGGTGAGGATGGACAACATTCCCACCATCACCAAGACTCACCTGAGACTTGAGTCCCTCAGCCTGGGTGAGGATGGACAACATTCCCACCATCACCAAGACTCACCTGAGACTTGAGTCCCTCAGCCTGGGTGAGGATGGACAACATTCCCACCATCACCAAGACTCACCTGAGACTTGAGTCCCTCAGCCTGGGTGAGGATGGACAACATTCCCACCATCACCAAGACTCACCTGAGACTTGAGTCCCTCAGCCTGGGTGAGGATGGACAACATTCCCACCATCACCAAGACTCACCTGAGACTTGAGTCCCTCAGCCTGGGTGAGGATGGACAACATTCCCACCATCACCAAGACTCACCTGAGACTTGAGTCCCTCAGCCTGGGTGAGGATGGACAACATTCCCACCATCACCAAGACTCACCTGAGACTTGAGTCCCTCAGCCTGGGTGAGGATGGACAACATTCCCACCATCACCAAGACTCACCTGAGACTTGAGTCCCTCAGCCTGGGTGAGGATGGACAACATTCCCACCATCACCAAGACTCACCTGAGACTTGAGTCCCTCAGCCTGGGTGAGGATGGACAACATTCCCACCATCACCAAGACTCACCTGAGACTTGAGTCCCTCAGCCTGGGTGAGGATGGACAACATTCCCACCATCACCAAGACTCACCTGAGACTTGAGTCCCTCAGCCTGGGTGAGGATGGACAACATTCCCACCATCACCAAGACTCACCTGAGACTTGAGTCCCTCAGCCTGGGTGAGGATGGACAACATTCCCACCATCACCAAGACTCACCTGAGACTTGAGTCCCTCAGCCTGGGTGAGGATGGACAACATTCCCACCATCACCAAGACTCACCTGAGACTTGAGTCCCTCAGCCTGGGTGAGGATGGACAACATTCCCACCATCACCAAGACTCACCTGAGACTTGAGTCCCTCAGCCTGGGTGAGGATGGACAACATTCCCACCATCACCAAGACTCACCTGAGACTTGAGTCCCTCAGCCTGGGTGAGGATGGACAACATTCCCACCATCACCAAGACTCACCTGAGACTTGAGTCCCTCAGCCTGGGTGAGGATGGACAACATTCCCACCATCACCAAGACTCACCTGAGACTTGAGTCCCTCAGCCTGGGTGAGGATGGACAACATTCCCACCATCACCAAGACTCACCTGAGACTTGAGTCCCTCAGCCTGGGTGAGGATGGACAACATTCCCACCATCACCAAGACTCACCTGAGACTTGAGTCCCTCAGCCTGGGTGAGGATGGACAACATTCCCACCATCACCAAGACTCACCTGAGACTTGAGTCCCTCAGCCTGGGTGAGGATGGACAACATTCCCACCATCACCAAGACTCACCTGAGACTTGAGTCCCTCAGCCTGGGTGAGGATGGACAACATTCCCACCATCACCAAGACTCACCTGAGACTTGAGTCCCTCAGCCTGGGTGAGGATGGACAACATTCCCACCATCACCAAGACTCACCTGAGACTTGAGTCCCTCAGCCTGGGTGAGGATGGACAACATTCCCACCATCACCAAGACTCACCTGAGACTTGAGTCCCTCAGCCTGGGTGAGGATGGACAACATTCCCACCATCACCAAGACTCACCTGAGACTTGAGTCCCTCAGCCTGGGTGAGGATGGACAACATTCCCACCATCACCAAGACTCACCTGAGACTTGAGTCCCTCAGCCTGGGTGAGGATGGACAACATTCCCACCATCACCAAGACTCACCTGAGACTTGAGTCCCTCAGCCTGGGTGAGGATGGACAACATTCCCACCATCACCAAGACTCACCTGAGACTTGAGTCCCTCAGCCTGGGTGAGGATGGACAACATTCCCACCATCACCAAGACTCACCTGAGACTTGAGTCCCTCAGCCTGGGTGAGGATGGACAACATTCCCACCATCACCAAGACTCACCTGAGACTTGAGTCCCTCAGCCTGGGTGAGGATGGACAACATTCCCACCATCACCAAGACTCACCTGAGACTTGAGTCCCTCAGCCTGGGTGAGGATGGACAACATTCCCACCATCACCAAGACTCACCTGAGACTTGAGTCCCTCAGCCTGGGTGAGGATGGACAACATTCCCACCATCACCAAGACTCACCTGAGACTTGAGTCCCTCAGCCTGGGTGAGGATGGACAACATTCCCACCATCACCAAGACTCACCTGAGACTTGAGTCCCTCAGCCTGGGTGAGGATGGACAACATTCCCACCATCACCAAGACTCACCTGAGACTTGAGTCCCTCAGCCTGGGTGAGGATGGACAACATTCCCACCATCACCAAGACTCACCTGAGACTTGAGTCCCTCAGCCTGGGTGAGGATGGACAACATTCCCACCATCACCAAGACTCACCTGAGACTTGAGTCCCTCAGCCTGGGTGAGGATGGACAACATTCCCACCATCACCAAGACTCACCTGAGACTTGAGTCCCTCAGCCTGGGTGAGGATGGACAACATTCCCACCATCACCAAGACTCACCTGAGACTTGAGTCCCTCAGCCTGGGTGAGGATGGACAACATTCCCACCATCACCAAGACTCACCTGAGACTTGAGTCCCTCAGCCTGGGTGAGGATGGACAACATTCCCACCATCACCAAGACTCACCTGAGACTTGAGTCCCTCAGCCTGGGTGAGGATGGACAACATTCCCACCATCACCAAGACTCACCTGAGACTTGAGTCCCTCAGCCTGGGTGAGGATGGACAACATTCCCACCATCACCAAGACTCACCTGAGACTTGAGTCCCTCAGCCTGGGTGAGGATGGACAACATTCCCACCATCACCAAGACTCACCTGAGACTTGAGTCCAAGAGTCACCTGAGACTTGAGTCCCTCAGTCCGTGAGGATGGACAACATTCCCACCATCACCAAGACTCACCTGAGACTTGAGTCCCTCAGCCTGGGTGAGGATGGACAACATTCCCACCATCACCAAGACTCACCTGAGACTTGAGTCCCTCAGCCTGGGTGAGGATGGACAACATTCCCACCATCACCAAGACTCACCTGAGACTTGAGTCCCTCAGCCTGGGTGAGGATGGACAACATTCCCACCATCACCAAGACTCACCTGAGACTTGAGTCCCTCAGCCTGGGTGAGGATGGACAACATTCCCACCATCACCAAGACTCACCTGAGACTTGAGTCCCTCAGCCTGGGTGAGGATGGACAACATTCCCACCATCACCAAGACTCACCTGAGACTTGAGTCCCTCAGCCTGGGTGAGGATGGACAACATTCCCACCATCACCAAGACTCACCTGAGACTTGAGTCCCTCAGCCTGGGTGAGGATGGACAACATTCCCACCATCACCAAGACTCACCTGAGACTTGAGTCCCTCAGCCTGGGTGAGGATGGACAACATTCCCACCATCACCAAGACTCACCTGAGACTTGAGTCCCTCAGCCTGGGTGAGGATGGACAACATTCCCACCATCACCAAGACTCACCTGAGACTTGAGTCCCTCAGCCTGGGTGAGGATGGACAACATTCCCACCATCACCAAGACTCACCTGAGACTTGAGTCCCTCAGCCTGGGTGAGGATGGACAACATTCCCACCATCACCAAGACTCACCTGAGACTTGAGTCCCTCAGCCTGGGTGAGGATGGACAACATTCCCACCATCACCAAGACTCACCTGAGACTTGAGTCCCTCAGCCTGGGTGAGGATGGACAACATTCCCACCATCACCAAGACTCACCTGAGACTTGAGTCCCTCAGCCTGGGTGAGGATGGACAACATTCCCACCATCACCAAGACTCACCTGAGACTTGAGTCCCTCAGCCTGGGTGAGGATGGACAACATTCCCACCATCACCAAGACTCACCTGAGACTTGAGTCCCTCAGCCTGGGTGAGGATGGACAACATTCCCACCATCACCAAGACTCACCTGAGACTTGAGTCCCTCAGCCTGGGTGAGGATGGACAACATTCCCACCATCACCAAGACTCACCTGAGACTTGAGTCCCTCAGGGGTGAGGATGGACTGGGTGAGGATGGACAACATTCCCACCATCACCAAGACTCACCTGAGACTTGAGTCCCTCAGCCTGGGTGAGGATGGACAACATTCCCACCATCACCAAGACTCACCTGAGACTTGAGTCCCTCAGCCTGGGTGAGGATGGACAACATTCCCACCATCACCAAGACTCACCTGAGACTTGAGTCCCTCAGCCTGGGTGAGGATGGACAACATTCCCACCATCACCAAGACTCACCTGAGACTTGAGTCCCTCAGCCTGGGTGAGGATGGACAACATTCCCACCATCACCAAGACTCACCTGAGACTTGAGTCCCTCAGCCTGGGTGAGGATGGACAACATTCCCACCATCACCAAGACTCACCTGAGACTTGAGTCCCTCAGCCTGGGTGAGGATGGACAACATTCCCACCATCACCAAGACTCACCTGAGACTTGAGTCCCTCAGCCTGGGTGAGGATGGACAACATTCCCACCATCACCAAGACTCACCTGAGACTTGAGTCCCTCAGCCTGGGTGAGGATGGACAACATTCCCACCATCACCAAGACTCACCTGAGACTTGAGTCCCTCAGCCTGGGTGAGGATGGACAACATTCCCACCATCACCAAGACTCACCTGAGACTTGAGTCCCTCAGCCTGGGTGAGGATGGACAACATTCCCACCATCACCAAGACTCACCTGAGACTTGAGTCCCTCAGCCTGGGTGAGGATGGACAACATTCCCACCATCACCAAGACTCACCTGAGACTTGAGTCCCTCAGCCTGGGTGAGGATGGACAACATTCCCACCATCACCAAGACTCACCTGAGACTTGAGTCCCTCAGCCTGGGTGAGGATGGACAACATTCCCACCATCACCAAGACTCACCTGAGACTTGAGTCCCTCAGCCTGGGTGAGGATGGACAACATTCCCACCATCACCAAGACTCACCTGAGACTTGAGTCCCTCAGCCTGGGTGAGGATGGACAACATTCCCACCATCACCAAGACTCACCTGAGACTTGAGTCCCTCAGCCTGGGTGAGGATGGACAACATTCCCACCATCACCAAGACTCACCTGAGACTTGAGTCCCTCAGCCTGGGTGAGGATGGACAACATTCCCACCATCACCAAGACTCACCTGAGACTTGAGTCCCTCAGCCTGGGTGAGGATGGACAACATTCCCACCATCACCAAGACTCACCTGAGACTTGAGTCCCTCAGCCTGGGTGAGGATGGACAACATTCCCACCATCACCAAGACTCACCTGAGACTTGAGTCCCTCAGCCTGGGTGAGGATGGACAACATTCCCACCATCACCAAGACTCACCTGAGACTTGAGTCCCTCAGCCTGGGTGAGGATGGACAACATTCCCACCATCACCAAGACTCACCTGAGACTTGAGTCCCTCAGCCTGGGTGAGGATGGACAACATTCCCACCATCACCAAGACTCACCTGAGACTTGAGTCCCTCAGCCTGGGTGAGGATGGACAACATTCCCACCATCACCAAGACTCACCTGAGACTTGAGTCCCTCAGCCTGGGTGAGGATGGACAACATTCCCACCATCACCAAGACTCACCTGAGACTTGAGTCCCTCAGCCTGGGTGAGGATGGACAACATTCCCACCATCACCAAGACTCACCTGAGACTTGAGTCCCTCAGCCTGGGTGAGGATGGACAACATTCCCACCATCACCAAGACTCACCTGAGACTTGAGTCCCTCAGCCTGGGTGAGGATGGACAACATTCCCACCATCACCAAGACTCACCTGAGACTTGAGTCCCTCAGCCTGGGTGAGGATGGACAACATTCCCACCATCACCAAGACTCACCTGAGACTTGAGTCCCTCAGCCTGGGTGAGGATGGACAACATTCCCACCATCACCAAGACTCACCTGAGACTTGAGTCCCTCAGCCTGGGTGAGGATGGACAACATTCCCACCATCACCAAGACTCACCTGAGACTTGAGTCCCTCAGCCTGGGTGAGGATGGACAACATTCCCACCATCACCAAGACTCACCTGAGACTTGAGTCCCTCAGCCTGGGTGAGGATGGACAACATTCCCACCATCACCAAGACTCACCTGAGACTTGAGTCCCTCAGCCTGGGTGAGGATGGACAACATTCCCACCATCACCAAGACTCACCTGAGACTTGAGTCCCTCAGCCTGGGTGAGGATGGACAACATTCCCACCATCACCAAGACTCACCTGAGACTTGAGTCCCTCAGCCTGGGTGAGGATGGACAACATTCCCACCATCACCAAGACTCACCTGAGACTTGAGTCCCTCAGCCTGGGTGAGGATGGACAACATTCCCACCATCACCAAGACTCACCTGAGACTTGAGTCCCTCAGCCTGGGTGAGGATGGACAACATTCCCACCATCACCAAGACTCACCTGAGACTTGAGTCCCTCAGCCTGGGTGAGGATGGACAACATTCCCACCATCACCAAGACTCACCTGAGACTTGAGTCCCTCAGCCTGGGTGAGGATGGACAACATTCCCACCATCACCAAGACTCACCTGAGACTTGAGTCCCTCAGCCTGGGTGAGGATGGACAACATTCCCACCATCACCAAGACTCACCTGAGACTTGAGTCCCTCAGCCTGGGTGAGGATGGACAACATTCCCACCATCACCAAGACTCACCTGAGACTTGAGTCCCTCAGCCTGGGTGAGGATGGACAACATTCCCACCATCACCAAGACTCACCTGAGACTTGAGTCCCTCAGCCTGGGTGAGGATGGACAACATTCCCACCATCACCAAGACTCACCTGAGACTTGAGTCCCTCAGCCTGGGTGAGGATGGACAACATTCCCACCATCACCAAGACTCACCTGAGACTTGAGTCCCTCAGCCTGGGTGAGGATGGACAACATTCCCACCATCACCAAGACTCACCTGAGACTTGAGTCCCTCAGCCTGGGTGAGGATGGACAACATTCCCACCATCACCAAGACTCACCTGAGACTTGAGTCCCTCAGCCTGGGTGAGGATGGACAACATTCCCACCATCACCAAGACTCACCTGAGACTTGAGTCCCTCAGCCTGGGTGAGGATGGACAACATTCCCACCATCACCAAGACTCACCTGAGACTTGAGTCCCTCAGCCTGGGTGAGGATGGACAACATTCCCACCATCACCAAGACTCACCTGAGACTTGAGTCCCTCAGCCTGGGTGAGGATGGACAACATTCCCACCATCACCAAGACTCACCTGAGACTTGAGTCCCTCAGCCTGGGTGAGGATGGACAACATTCCCACCATCACCAAGACTCACCTGAGACTTGAGTCCCTCAGCCTGGGTGAGGATGGACAACATTCCCACCATCACCAAGACTCACCTGAGACTTGAGTCCCTCAGCCTGGGTGAGGATGGACAACATTCCCACCATCACCAAGACTCACCTGAGACTTGAGTCCCTCAGCCTGGGTGAGGATGGACAACATTCCCACCATCACCAAGACTCACCTGAGACTTGAGTCCCTCAGCCTGGGTGAGGATGGACAACATTCCCACCATCACCAAGACTCACCTGAGACTTGAGTCCCTCAGCCTGGGTGAGGATGGACAACATTCCCACCATCACCAAGACTCACCTGAGACTTGAGTCCCTCAGCCTGGGTGAGGATGGACAACATTCCCACCATCACCAAGACTCACCTGAGACTTGAGTCCCTCAGCCTGGGTGAGGATGGACAACATTCCCACCATCACCAAGACTCACCTGAGACTTGAGTCCCTCAGCCTGGGTGAGGATGGACAACATTCCCACCATCACCAAGACTCACCTGAGACTTGAGTCCCTCAGCCTGGGTGAGGATGGACAACATTCACCAAGACTCACCTGAGACTTGAGACTCACCTGAGACTTGAGTCCCTCAGCCTGGGTGAGGATGGACAACATTCCCACCATCACCAAGACTCACCTGAGACTTGAGTCCCTCAGCCTGGGTGAGGATGGACAACATTCCCACCATCACCAAGACTCACCTGAGACTTGAGTCCCTCAGCCTGGGTGAGGATGGACAACATTCCCACCATCACCAAGACTCACCTGAGACTTGAGTCCCTCAGCCTGGGTGAGGATGGACAACATTCCCACCATCACCAAGACTCACCTGAGACTTGAGTCCCTCAGCCTGGGTGAGGATGGACAACATTCCCACCATCACCAAGACTCACCTGAGACTTGAGTCCCTCAGCCTGGGTGAGGATGGACAACATTCCCACCATCACCAAGACTCACCTGAGACTTGAGTCCCTCAGCCTGGGTGAGGATGGACAACATTCCCACCATCACCAAGACTCACCTGAGACTTGAGTCCCTCAGCCTGGGTGAGGATGGACAACATTCCCACCATCACCAAGACTCACCTGAGACTTGAGTCCCTCAGCCTGGGTGAGGATGGACAACATTCCCACCATCACCAAGACTCACCTGAGACTTGAGTCCCTCAGCCTGGGTGAGGATGGACAACATTCCCACCATCACCAAGACTCACCTGAGACTTGAGTCCCTCAGCCTGGGTGAGGATGGACAACATTCCCACCATCACCAAGACTCACCTGAGACTTGAGTCCCTCAGCCTGGGTGAGGATGGACAACATTCCCACCATCACCAAGACTCACCTGAGACTTGAGTCCCTCAGCCTGGGTGAGGATGGACAACATTCCCACCATCACCAAGACTCACCTGAGACTTGAGTCCCTCAGCCTGGGTGAGGATGGACAACATTCCCACCATCACCAAGACTCACCTGAGACTTGAGTCCCTCAGCCTGGGTGAGGATGGACAACATTCCCACCATCACCAAGACTCACCTGAGACTTGAGTCCCTCAGCCTGGGTGAGGATGGACAACATTCCCACCATCACCAAGACTCACCTGAGACTTGAGTCCCTCAGCCTGGGTGAGGATGGACAACATTCCCACCATCACCAAGACTCACCTGAGACTTGAGTCCCTCAGCCTGGGTGAGGATGGACAACATTCCCACCATCACCAAGACTCACCTGAGACTTGAGTCCCTCAGCCTGGGTGAGGATGGACAACATTCCCACCATCACCAAGACTCACCTGAGACTTGAGTCCCTCAGCCTGGGTGAGGATGGACAACATTCCCACCATCACCAAGACTCACCTGAGACTTGAGTCCCTCAGCCTGGGTGAGGATGGACAACATTCCCACCATCACCAAGACTCACCTGAGACTTGAGTCCCTCAGCCTGGGTGAGGATGGACAACATTCCCACCATCACCAAGACTCACCTGAGACTTGAGTCCCTCAGCCTGGGTGAGGATGGACAACATTCCCACCATCACCAAGACTCACCTGAGACTTGAGTCCCTCAGCCTGGGTGAGGATGGACAACATTCCCACCATCACCAAGACTCACCTGAGACTTGAGTCCCTCAACATTCCCACCATCACCAAGACTCACCTGAGACTTGAGTCCCTCAGCCTGGGTGAGGATGGACAACATTCCCACCATCACCAAGACTCACCTGAGACTTGAGTCCCTCAGCCTGGGTGAGGATGGACAACATTCCCACCATCACCAAGACTCACCTGAGACTTGAGTCCCTCAGCCTGGGTGAGGATGGACAACATTCCCACCATCACCAAGACTCACCTGAGGATGGACAACATTCCCACCATCACCAAGACTCACCTGAGACTTGAGTCCCTCAGCCTGGGTGAGGATGGACAACATTCCCACCATCACCAAGACTCACCTGAGACTTGAGTCCCTCAGCCTGGGTGAGGATGGACAACATTCCCACCATCACCAAGACTCACCTGAGACTTGAGTCCCTCAGCCTGGGTGAGGATGGACAACATTCCCACCATCACCAAGACTCACCTGAGACTTGAGTCCCTCAGCCTGGGTGAGGATGGACAACATTCCCACCATCACCAAGACTCACCTGAGACTTGAGTCCCTCAGCCTGGGTGAGGATGGACAACATTCCCACCATCACCAAGACTCACCTGAGACTTGAGTCCCTCAGCCTGGGTGAGGATGGACAACATTCCCACCATCACCAAGACTCACCTGAGACTTGAGTCCCTCAGCCTGGGTGAGGATGGACAACATTCCCACCATCACCAAGACTCACCTGAGACTTGAGTCCCTCAGCCTGGGTGAGGATGGACAACATTCCCACCATCACCAAGACTCACCTGAGACTTGAGTCCCTCAGCCTGGGTGAGGATGGACAACATTCCCACCATCACCAAGACTCACCTGAGACTTGAGTCCCTCAGCCTGGGTGAGGATGGACAACATTCCCACCATCACCAAGACTCACCTGAGACTTGAGTCCCTCAGCCTGGGTGAGGATGGACAACATTCCCACCATCACCAAGACTCACCTGAGACTTGAGTCCCTCAGCCTGGGTGAGGATGGACAACATTCCCACCATCACCAAGACTCACCTGAGACTTGAGTCCCTCAGCCTGGGTGAGGATGGACAACATTCCCACCATCACCAAGACTCACCTGAGACTTGAGTCCCTCAGCCTGGGTGAGGATGGACAACATTCCCACCATCACCAAGACTCACCTGAGACTTGAGTCCCTCAGCCTGGGTGAGGATGGACAACATTCCCACCATCACCAAGACTCACCTGAGACTTGAGTCCCTCAGCCTGGGTGAGGATGGACAACATTCCCACCATCACCAAGACTCACCTGAGACTTGAGTCCCTCAGCCTGGGTGAGGATGGACAACATTCCCACCATCACCAAGACTCACCTGAGACTTGAGTCCCTCAGCCTGGGTGAGGATGGACAACATTCCCACCATCACCAAGACTCACCTGAGACTTGAGTCCCTCAGCCTGGGTGAGGATGGACAACATTCCCACCATCACCAAGACTCACCTGGAGTCCCTCAGCCTGGGTGAGGATGGACAACATTCCCACCATCACCAAGACTCACCTGAGACTTGAGTCCCTCAGCCTGGGTGAGGATGGACAACATTCCCACCATCACCAAGACTCACCTGAGACTTGAGTCCCTCAGCCTGGGTGAGGATGGACAACATTCCCACCATCACCAAGACTCACCTGAGACTTGAGTCCCTCAGCCTGGGTGAGGATGGACAACATTCCCACCATCACCAAGACTCACCTGAGACTTGAGTCCCTCAGCCTGGGTGAGGATGGACAACATTCCCACCATCACCAAGACTCACCTGAGACTTGAGTCCCTCAGCCTGGGTGAGGATGGACAACATTCCCACCATCACCAAGACTCACCTGAGACTTGAGTCCCTCAGCCTGGGTGAGGATGGACAACATTCCCACCATCACCAAGACTCACCTGAGACTTGAGTCCCTCAGCCTGGGTGAGGATGGACAACATTCCCACCATCACCAAGACTCACCTGAGACTTGAGTCCCTCAGCCTGGGTGAGGATGGACAACATTCCCACCATCACCAAGACTCACCTGAGACTTGAGTCCCTCAGCCTGGGTGAGGATGGACAACATTCCCACCATCACCAAGACTCACCTGAGACTTGAGTCCCTCAGCCTGGGTGAGGATGGACAACATTCCCACCATCACCAAGACTCACCTGAGACTTGAGTCCCTCAGCCTGGGTGAGGATGGACAACATTCCCACCATCACCAAGACTCACCTGAGACTTGAGTCCCTCAGCCTGGGTGAGGATGGACAACATTCCCACCATCACCAAGACTCACCTGAGACTTGAGTCCCTCAGCCTGGGTGAGGATGGACAACATTCCCACCATCACCAAGACTCACCTGAGACTTGAGTCCCTCAGCCTGGGTGAGGATGGACAACATTCCCACCATCACCAAGACTCACCTGAGACTTGAGTCCCTCAGCCTGGGTGAGGATGGACAACATTCCCACCATCACCAAGACTCACCTGAGACTTGAGTCCCTCAGCCTGGGTGAGGATGGACAACATTCCCACCATCACCAAGACTCACCTGAGACTTGAGTCCCTCAGCCTGGGTGAGGATGGACAACATTCCCACCATCACCAAGACTCACCTGAGACTTGAGTCCCTCAGCCTGGGTGAGGATGGACAACATTCCCACCATCACCAAGACTCACCTGAGACTTGAGTCCCTCAGCCTGGGTGAGGATGGACAACATTCCCACCATCACCAAGACTCACCTGAGACTTGAGTCCCTCAGAGGATGGACAACATTCCCACCATCACCAAGACTCACCTGAGACTTGAGTCCCTCAGCCTGGGTGAGGATGGACAACATTCCCACCATCACCAAGACTCACCTGAGACTTGAGTCCCTCAGCCTGGGTGAGGATGGACAACATTCCCACCATCACCAAGACTCACCTGAGACTTGAGTCCCTCAGCCTGGGTGAGGATGGACAACATTCCCACCATCACCAAGACTCACCTGAGACTTGAGTCCCTCAGCCTGGGTGAGGATGGACAACATCACCTGAGACTTGAGTCCCTCAGCCTGGGTGAGGATGGACAACATTCCCACCATCACCAAGACTCACCTGAGACTTGAGTCCCTCAGCCTGGGTGAGGATGGACAACATTCCCACCATCACCAAGACTCACCTGAGACTTGAGTCCCTCAGCGTGGTCCCTTCTCAGCCTGGGTGAGGTGGATGGACAACATTGGATTATCCACTTAAGACTCCCCACCTGAGACTTGAGTCCCCAGCCCTGGGTGTGAAGGATGGACAATATCTCTACCAATCAATAAGATTCACCGGAGACTTGGGAGTCCCTCCAGCCTGGGTGAGGATGGACAAGCATTCCCTACCATCACCAAGACTCACCTGAGACTTGGGTGTCCTGCCTGGATGAGGGATGGACAATCATTCCCATTCCATCACCAAAGACTCACCTGAGACAGGAGTCCTCAGCCTGGGTGAGGATGGACAACTATTCCCACCATCCACCAAGACTCACCTGAGACTTGGAGTCCCCCTCAGCCTGGGTGAGGATGGAACAACATTCCCTCATCCATCACCAAGACTCACCTCAGGGACTTGAGGTCCCTCCCAGCCTGGGTGAGGATGGACCAAGCATTCCGCAACCATCACCCAAGACTCTCACCTGGGAACTTGGAGTCCCTCAGCCTGGGTGAGGATGGACCTTCCATTCCCACCATCATCCAAGACTCACCTGAGACTTGGAGTCCCTCAGCCTGGGGTGAGGATGGACAATCGTTCCCACCATCACCAAGACTCACCTGAGACCCTTGAGGTCCCCAGTCAGCCTGGGCGGATGGTGTAATAACATTCCCACCACCATCACCAAGACTCACCCTGAGACTTGGGTGTCCCCCAGCCCTGGGTGAGGATGGACAACATTCCCTCCACTCATCCCAAGACTCACCTGGAGAGTTGGAGTCCCCAGCCTGGGTGAGGATGGACAACATTACCCACCATCCACCAAGACTCACCTGAGACTTGGTCCCTCTGCCGTGGGTGAGGATGGACAACATTCCCACCATCACCTAAGACTCACCTGAGACTAGAGTCCCTCAGCCTGGGTGAGGATGGACAACATTCCACCATCACCAAGACTCACCTGAGACTTGGGAGTCCTCAGGCCTGGGTGAGGATGGACAACATTCCTCACCATCACCAAGACTCACCTGAGACTTGGAGTCCCTCAGCCTGGGTGATGGATGGACAACATTCCCACCATCACCAAGACCACCTGGATTTTGAGTCCTCAGCCTGGGTGAGGAGTTGGACAACATTCCACCATCAAGCACTCCCACCTGAGACTTGGAGTCCCCAGCCTGGGTGAGGATGGACAATATTCCCTCACCGATCACCAAGACTCACCTGAGACTTGAGTCCCTTCAGGCCTGGGTGAGGATGGACAACACTTCCCACCATCACCAAGGAACTCACCTGAGACTTAGGGTCCCTCAAGACCTGGGTGAAGATGGAAGAATCATTCCCACCATCACCAAGACTCACCTGAGACTTGAGTCCCTTCAGCCTGGGTGAGGATTGGACAAGCATTCCCACCTCATCCACCCAAGAGGCCTCACCTGAGGACTTGAGTCCCTCAGTCCCTGGCTGAGGATGGACAACATTCCCACCATCACCAAGACTCACCTGAGACTTGGGGTGCCCTGAGCCTGGGGTGGAGGATGGACAATATTCCTCTGCACCATCACCAAGACTCACCTGAGACTTGAGTCCCTCCAGTCAGCCTGGGTGAGGATGGCACAAGCATTCCCACCATCACCAAGGGACTCCACCTGAGACTTGGGAGTCCTCCTCAGCCTGGGTGTGGATGGACAACATTCCCCTCACCATCACCAAGACTCACCTGAGACTTTGGGTGTCCCTCAGCCTGGGCGTGAGGGGATGGACCTTCATTCCCTCCACCATCACCAAGACTCACCTTGAGACTTGAGTCCCCTCAGCCTCGGGTGAGGAAGTGGACAACATTCCCACCATCACCCAAGGACTACACCCCTGAGACTTGGGAGTCCTCACTGGGCCTGGGTGGAGGATGGACAACGATTCCCCTAATGATCACCCAAGACTCACCTGAGACTAGAGTCCTCAGGCCTGGGTGAGGGGATGGCACAGCATTCCCACACCAT
>NW_027199902.1:0-26724 GCF_038502225.1 Cherax quadricarinatus | reverse complement strand
CAGTTCTGGTCACCGTGTTACAGAATGGATATAAATGCACTGGAAAACGAACAGAGGAGAATGACAAAGATGATCCCATGAAAGTTAAGACACATATGCAACATCTGGATATCTTTATTGTAGTAGACGTTTCGCCATCCAGTGGCTTTATCAATACAGATTCTAGGACATAATAGGAAGACAGTAGAACTATATACAAAAGATGAGGTAATCAGTCCCTCGGCCTTGGAGTTAGTGTTCACAGCATCGTGGTGGAGGAGAGTCTGGAGCAAAGGCAAGAAGACTGGCGCTTTTTATAGGCGTCAGTGAATGGGACGGGCAGCAGACGAGGGCAGTCACTGGTAGGCGGGATTCCCCAGTGGAAGTAGGTCCTTCCCAAAGAGATGGGTTAGTTGCAGCAGCCGTGAAGAAGGTCTTGTAGATGTCCTCTGAACCAAGATTCCATGATGTTGCAGTGTCTGACAAGTTGTGCAAGAAAGGTATAAAATACCGACAATATGAAAGTTAAGACACATATGCAACATCTGGATATCTTTATTGTAGTAGACGTTTCGCCATCCAGTGGCTTTATCAATACAGATTCTAGGACATAATAGGAAGACAGTAGAACTATATACAAAAGATGAGGTAATCAGTCCCTCGGCCTTGGAGTTAGTGTTCACAGCATCGTGGTGGAGGAGAGTCTGGAGCAAAGGCAAGAAGACTGGCGCTTTTTATAGGCGTCAGTGAATGGGACGGGCAGCAGACGAGGGCAGTCACTGGTAGGCGGGATTCCCCAGTGGAAGTAGGTCCTTCCTTGCACAACTTGTCAGACACTGCAACATCATGGAATCTTGGTTCAGAGGACATCTACAAGACCTTCTTCACGGCTGCTGCAACTAACCCATCTCTTTGGGAAGGACCTACTTCCACTGGGGAATCCCGCCTACCAGTGACTGCCCTCGTCTGCTGCCCGTCCCATTCACTGACGCCTATAAAAAGCGCCAGTCTTCTTGCCTTTGCTCCAGACTCTCCTCCACCACGATGCTGTGAACACTAACTCCAAGGCCGAGGGACTGATTACCTCATCTTTTGTATATAGTTCTACTGTCTTCCTATTATGTCCTAGAATCTGTATTGATAAAGCCACTGGATGGCGAAACGTCTACTACAATAAAGATATCCAGATGTTGCATATGTGTCTTAACTTTCATATTGTCGGTATTTTATACCTTTCTTGCACAACTTGTCAGACACTGCAACATCATGGAATCTTGGTTCAGAGGACATCTACAAGACCTTCTTCACGGCTGCTGCAACTAACCCATCTCTTTGGGAAGGACCTACTTCCACTGGGGAATCCCGCCTACCAGTGACTGCCCTCGTCTGCTGCCCGTCCCATTCACTGACGCCTATAAAAAGCGCCAGTCTTCTTGCCTTTGCTCCAGACTCTCCTCCACCACGATGCTGTGAACACTAACTCCAAGGCCGAGGGACTGATTACCTCATCTTTTGTATATAGTTCTACTGTCTTCCTATTATGTCCTAGAATCTGTATTGATAAAGCCACTGGATGGCGAAACGTCTACTACAATAAAGATATCCAGATGTTGCATATGTGTCTTAACTTTCATATTGTCGGTATTTTATACCTTTCTTGCACAACTTGTCAGACACTGCAACATCATGGAATCTTGGTTCAGAGGACATCTACAAGACCTTCTTCACGGCTGCTGCAACTAACCCATCTCTTTGGGAAGGACCTACTTCCACTGGGGAATCCCGCCTACCAGTGACTGCCCTCGTCTGCTGCCCGTCCCATTCACTGACGCCTATAAAAAGCGCCAGTCTTCTTGCCTTTGCTCCAGACTCTCCTCCACCACGATGCTGTGAACACTAACTCCAAGGCCGAGGGACTGATTACCTCATCTTTTGTATATAGTTCTACTGTCTTCCTATTATGTCCTAGAATCTGTATTGATAAAGCCACTGGATGGCGAAACGTCTACTACAATAAAGATATCCAGATGTTGCATATGTGTCTTAACTTTCATATTGTCGGTATTTTATACCTTTCTTGCACAAGATGATCCCATGTATCAGAAATCTTCCCTATGAGGATAGACTGAGGGCCCTGAATCTGCACTCTCTCGAAAGGCGAAGAATTAGGGGAGATATGATCGAGGTGTATAAATGGAAAACAGGAATAAATAAAGGGGATGTAAATAGTGTGCTGAAAATTTCCAGCCAAGACAGGACTCGCAGCAATTGTTTCAAGTTGGAAAAATTCATATTCAGGAAGGATATAGGAAAGTACTGGTTTGGTAATAGAGTTGTGGATGAGTGGAACAAACTCCCCAGTACAGTTATTGAGGCTAAAACGTTGTGTAATTTTAAAAATAGGTTAGATAAATTCATGAGTGGGTGTGGGTGGGTGTGAGTTGGACCTGACTAGCTTTGCTGCTGGGTCTGGTACAGTGCTCCATCCTTGAGTGGGGATGACCAGACTGGGTGGGTCATTGGGATAATCCGGGGGGTGGGTCATTAGTCTAATTCGAGGGGGGACATGGACCTGCTCCGCGTGGGTCAGTAGGCCTGTTGCAGTGTTCCTTCTTTCTTATGTTCTTATGTTCTTTGTATGAATGTTCGTGCCTGCAAACACAAAATCAAAATCTTCCACATATAAAGAGAACCAAATTCCCGAAGAAAGTGCTGAGGCTTGGCCATAAATAGATAACAGAAACAGGGTTTTAAGAACACATCCTTGTGGAATTCCTCAGCTTAATCATTAGTAACTTTTTAAGCTGTTATTGTTTTCTCATGGAAGCTTTGAGAATAAATGGGTGTTGGCATTGTAGAACCAAGGAAACAAACTAGAAATGTGTAGGAGGTAACTTATTTGTGTGAGAGGTTGTGCTGGACGCAGGTGTATGCCTCCACAATGAACCACGGCAGGAACATAAGGACGAGCTGGGTAATCGATGGTTTCAACACTAGAAATTCAACAAAATCTGATCTTTGTTAGCCTTACACATGTATAAAATCACTTTCGTTTTCTTTAAAAGGCACAATAAACAGAATGTGCAGCAGGTCTCACAACGTTTCGTTCAATGCCGAGTTTTATCATGTTATGATAAAGCAACACTAACTAAAACGTTGTCAGAATTCAAAACTTGCACTGAAAAATGTCTCTCTTTAATCATTTTCTCAGTCCATATTTCCGTCCTTCCTCTTAATTCCATTCTCAAATCACTCTGGGGCGAGAAAAGTAGAGAAGGCCAAACGACCATTCTTAAGGGTAAGGGGTAAAGGGGAGTTTTCGGTAGCAGAGTAGAAATAGTGGTAATAATAATAGTTGTAGCAAATGTAAGGAGACCTGTAGCAAATATTAGGAGACTTGTAATAAATATTAGGAAACTTGAAGCAAATGTTAGGAGACTTGTAGCAAGCGTTAGGAAACTTGTATCAGTTATTAAGAAACTAGCAGTAAATGTTAGGAGACTTGTAGCAAGCGTTAGGAAACTTGTATCAGTTATTAAGAAACTAGCAGTAAATGTTAGGAGACTTGTAGCAAGCGTTAGGAAACTTGTATCAGTTATTAAGAAACTAGCAGTAAATGTTAGGAGACTTGTAGCAAGCGTTAGGAAACTTGTATCAGTTATTAAGAAACTAGCAGTAAATGTTAGGAGACTTGTAGCAAGCGTTAGGAAACTTGTATCAGTTATTAAGAAACTAGCAGTAAATGTTAGGAGACTTGTAGCAAGCGTTAGGAAACTTGTATCAGTTATTAAGAAACTAGCAGTAAATGTTAGGAGACTTGCCTGCTCGTATACACGTCTCTTGGGATGTGAATCAATAGCTTTAACCACCAATTTACATTAATGACCTTGATGAAGGGATTACGAGTGACATGAGTAAATTTGCTGATGATATATAGGCCGTATAATACGTTCTGAGGAGGATAGCAGTGAACTCCAGGAGGATTTGGACAAATTAATATCTTGGTCTAAAAAATAGCAGATGAGGTTCAATGTCGATGAGTGCAAGGTACTAGTCCATGGTGTTAGGTAAGACACATATGCAACAGTTAGGTATCTTTATTTTGAAACGTTTCGCCTACACAGTAGGCTTCTTCAGTCGAGTACAGAAAAGTTGACTGAAGAAGCCTACTGTGTAGGCGAAACGTTTCAAAATAAAGATACCTAACTGTTGCATATGTGTCTTACCTAACAATCTGTAGGTATTTTATACCATTTTAATGTTCACTAGTCCATGGTAATGAAAATAACCCTCGAAGCTATAATCTAGGTGAAGTAGAGCATGATCATACAGAATGTGAAAAGGATTTGGGAGTCATGGTAAGCAGAAATCTAAAGCCAAGACAGCAGTGCCTTAGTGTGCGCAACAAGGCCAACAGATTACTTGGATTTATCTCCTGAAGTATAAGTAACAGAAGTCCAAAAGTTATTTTACAGCTCTATACATCACTAGTGAGGCCTCATTTAGATTATGCAGCTCAGTTTTGGTCTCCTTACTACAGGATGGATAGAGACTCATTGGAGAACATACAGAGAAGAATCACAAAAAATGATTTACTGTGTAAGGAATATCCCGCATGAAGATAGACTTAAAGCATTAAATCTCCACACTCCTGGCGTTATATAAGGCTCCATCTTGTCAATTCAACTCCATATTGTATCAGACTATGGAACAATACTCTTCTCCAGACTGAGGGACTGACTACCTCAAAACTTCAACGGTGATGGACTGATTACATCGTCTTCAAGTATCTTCTGCTTCTATCAGCTTTTCTGTACTCGACTGAAGAAGCCTACTGTGTAGGCGAAACGTTTCGAAATAAAGATGCCTAACTGTTGCATGAAAGTAAAGACACATGTGCAACATCTGGAAATCTTTAATGTAGACGTTTCGCCATCCAGTGGCTTTATCAATACAAATTCTAGGACATAATTGGAAGACTGTAGAAATATATCCAAAAGATGAGGTAATCAGTCCCTCAGCCTTGGAGTTAGTGTTCACAGCATCGTGGTGGAGGAGAATCCTGCTCCTAACCCTACTTACAAATAACCTTGGATCCGCTGACAGGTACCTTCTAAGACAGGTACCATTCTCTGACCCACGTTCGACTTAGCTTTTGGGTTAAGACATGGCTCAGTTCTACACTCCTCTCTAGCTCTAAACGTCGCATGTCCCTTCCTTCCCGCTCACCCCACCGGAGTCCCAACAGAAGAGCCTGAATTTCTCTTCTCAATATCTGTCCCACGATCGCCTTCGCTGCTGGGTTAAGCCCTGGCTCTATTTCTACAACTAAGAACACTCCTCTCCAGCACTATTTTTCTTCTGTCCCGTCTTCCCCGCTCATCCCATTTGGGATCTTACCTGAACTTTCGTTCGTTCGTTCGTACCCCAGGTAGATCTGTTTGTGACTTGAAAAAGCCCACTGTGCAGGCGAAACGTAGTCAATAAAGGATCACATTATACTGCATATGTGTTTATATTTTCATTGTGTCGGTATTTTATACCATTTATTTCCATGAGTGGGAGGGGTTGGATTTGAGTGGGACTTGCACATCAGAGCTTATTTCTTGGGAGGGGAATAACCTGTGGCTTCTATAACATAGCTGAACCACTTGCCAAGAAACTTCTTCATCGCTATCCCACATAAGAACATAGGAATGGAAGAACACTGTAGAAGGTCTGCTCACAAACTTATCCAATCTCCTTTCCAAGCTACCCAAGATCTTAGACTCTATAACCCCACTCGGTACATCATCAGATGCAGCATTCTCCACCTGACCTCAGCATTCTGAACCTGACTATAAATACTCGCGTCCCTTCCACCTCAGGTAGATCTGTTCGTGACTTGAAAAAGCCCACTGTGTGGGCGAAACGTAGTCAATAAAGGATCACATTATACTGCATATGTGTTTATATTTCCCCCCCACTCATGTACTTATCCAACCTAAATTTGAAACTACCCAAAGTCCTAGAGTCAATAACCCAACTAGGTAGACTGTTCCACTCATCAACTACCCTATTTCCAAACCAATACTTTCCTATGTCCTTTCTAAATCTAAACTTACCCAATTTAAATCCATTACTGTGGGTTCTCTCTTGGAGAGATATCCTCAAGACGTTATTAATATCCTCCCTATTAATACCTATCTTCCACTTATACACTTCGATCAGGTCTCTCCTCATTCTTCGTCTTACAAGTGAATGTAACTTAAGAGTCTTCAATCTTTCTTCATAAGGAAGACTTCTAATGCTATGTATTAATTTAGTCATCCTACGCTGAATGTTTTCTAACGAATTTATGTCCATTCTGTAATATGGAGACCAGAACTGAGCTGGATAATCTAGGAGAGGCCTTACTAATGATGTATAAAGCTGCAGTATGACCTCTGGACTTCTGTTGCTTGAAATTAAGACACATGTGCAACATCTGGGTATCTTTATTGTAGACGTTTCGCCATCCAGTGGCTTTATCAATACAAATTCTAGGACATAACTTGAAGACAGTAGAACTATGTACAGAAGATGAGGTAATCAGTCCCTCTGTACCTAGTTCTACTGTCTTCAAGTTATGTGCTAGAATTTGTATTGATAAAGCCACTGGATGGCGAAACGTCTACAATAAAGATACCCAGATGTTGCACATGTGTCTTAATTTCATCTTGTCGGTATTATATACCATTCTTACACAACTTCTGTTGCTTACACTTCTTGATATAAATCCCAGTAATCTAGTTGCCTTATTACGTACGCTTAGGCATTGCTGTCTTGGTTTAAGGTTGCTGCTCACCATAACCCCCAAGTCCTTTTCGCAATCTGTATGGCTAAGTTCTACATCATTTAACTTGTTGTTGAACATTAAAATGGTATAAAATACCGACAGGTTGTTAGGTAAGACACATATGCAACAGTTAGGTATCTTTATTATGAAACGTTTCGCCTACACAGTAGGCTTCTTCAGTCAAGTACAGAAAAGTTGATAGAAGCAGAAGATACTTGAAGACGATGTAATCAGTCCATCACCCTTAAAGTTTTGAGGTGGTCAGTCCCTCAGTCTGGAGAAGAGCATTGTTCCATAGTATGAAACAATATGGAGAAGAAGTGACAGGATGGAGCTTTTTATAGCGCCAAGAGGTGAGACGTAGGCCACTAGGAGAGTACTCAGATGTTGTAAGGTCAGGTCCCTCTCAAATCCAGCCCCTCTCACTAGTGGAAGTTGTCGAAGTTGATTGCAGGTCTGTACCAAGATACCCTTGTGTTGCAGTGTCTGACAGATTGAACATTAAAATGGTATAAAATACCGACAGGTTGTTAGGTAAGACACATATGCAACAGTTAGGTATCTTTATTATGAAACGTTTCGCCTACACAGTAGGCGAAACGATGTAATCATCGTCCTCGAAGACGATGTAATCAGTCCATCACCCTTAAAGGGTGATGGACTGATTACATCGTCTTCAAGTATCTTCTGCTTCTATCAACTTTTCTGTACTTGACTGAAGAAGCCTACTGTGTAGGCGAAACGTTTCATAATAAAGATACCTAACTGTTGCATATGTGTCTTACCTAACAACTTGTTGTTAGGTAAGACACATATGCAACAGTTAGGTATCTTTATTTCGAAACGTTTCGCCTACACAGTAGGCTTCTTCAGTAGAGTACAGAAAAGTTGATAGAAGCAGAAGAGACTTGAAGACGATGTAATCAGATTACATCGTCTTCAAGTCTCTTCTGCTTCTATCAACTTTTCTGTACTCTACTGAAGAAGCCTACTGTGTAGGCGAAACGTTTCGAAATAAAGATACCTAACTGTTGCATATGTGTCTTACCTAACAACCTGTCGGTATTTTATACCATTTTGATGTTCAATCATTTAACTTATAAGTGCTAGGGTTATAGACACTTCCGAGCTTCAGAACCTTGCATTTATCTACATTGAACTGCATCTGCCACTTTTCTGACCAAGAATAGAGTTTGTTTAAATCCTCCTGAAGTTCCATAACATCTACGTTTGAATCAATTATCCTACCTATCTTTGTGTCATCGGCGAATTTGCTCATATCACTAGTAATTCCCTCATCAAGATCATTGATATATATTATAAACAACAACGGGCCCAAGACTGATCCCTGTGGAACGCCACTTGTTACAGATCCCCACTCGGATTTAACCCCATTTGTGGACACACTCTGCTTCCTGTCTGTGAGCCATGACTCGATCCACGAGAGCACTTTTCCCCCAATGCCATGAGCTGCCACTTTCTTTAACAGTCTATGGTGCGGAACTCTATCAAAAGCCTTACTAAAATCTAAGTAAATAATATCAAATTCTTTATTCAAATTCAAATTCAAAGTTTATTCCCTATAAGGATTAAAATGCTGAGTTTACAGAAATTTGGTTGTGTGGTTTATATGTAGTAAAATTGTAATTACAGAGTGTACCACTAGAACGCTTAGCATGGCTAGGCATTTCGGGCAGACTTAGTTTTATTCTTAATTGCAAAATATTACAATAATGGTATTATTACATTAATGGTATTATGGCTAAGTGACTAAATACTAGTTTGTGAGTTTAGCAATGTGAATGCTTTTGTTTTGGCACAGTACATAGTTTCAGTATTGGAGTATCACAGGATTCATTATTTTAAGATTGAGATTAATATTTCTGTTTATGGTCAAATGAGTGAGTGAGTGTAAGTGTGAACCACCAGGTGGTATTCGTGTAGTTAGTTGACGGGGTGTATCAGGGAGATAAGATGTTTTCTAATGGTAGTTTTGAAGGTGATGAATGTGTCTGCAGTTCTAGAGTTCTCAGGTAGGGTATTCCAGATTTTAGGGCCTTTGACATACATTGAATTTTTGTAAAGGTTTAGTCGGACACGGGGAATGTCGTAGAGATGTTTGTGTCTGGTGTTATGCCTGTGGGTTCTGTCACAACTATCAAGAAAGCGTTTTAGGTCAAGGTTGATATTAGAGTTTAAGGCCCTGTAGATGTAGATTGCACAGTAGTAAGTGTGGATGTACTGAACTGGGAGTAAGTTTAGGTCTATGAAGAGTGGGGGGGTGTGTTGCCAGGGATGGGATTTAGTGATTATTCTTACTGCAGCTTTTTGTTGGGTTATTATTGGCTTTAGGTGTGTTGCTGCAGTTGATCCCCAAGCACAAATAGCATAGGTGAGGTATGGATAAATAAGTGAGTGGTATATTGTGAGAAGGGCATTTTGCGGCACGTAGTATCGTATCTTGGAGAGGATCCCAACCGTTTTGGATACTTTTTTGGTTATATGCTGGATATGGGTGCTGAAATTCAGGTTGTTGTCAAGGTATAAGCCTAGGAATTTGCCCCCATTATTTCTGGTAATTAGAGTGTTGTCAATCTTAATGTTAATTTGTGCATCTCCTGCTCTGCTACCAAACATAATATAGTAGGTTTTGTCAGTGTTAAGCGTAAGTTTATTGGCCGTCATCCAAGTAGATATTTTAATCAGCTCCTCATTCACAATGGTGTTGAGGGTGGCAAGATTAGGGTGAGAGATGACATAAGTCGTGTCATCAGCAAAGAGAATGGGTTTCAGGTGTTGGGATACGTTTGGAAGGTCATTGATGTATATGAGGAAGAGCAAGGGACCAAGGACACTTCCCTGCGGAACTCCAGTATCAAGTGGCCGTGTTGCTGATGCTGTGTCTTTAATGGTGACGTACTGATACCTATTAGTAATGTAAGATTTGAAATAAGCAAGCGCATGGCCTCTTATACCGTAATGATCAAGTTTGTGGAGTAGGATGTCGTGGTCTACTGTGTCAAAAGCTTTTCTTAGGTCAATAAAAATTCCTAGTGGATATTCCTTATTTTCCAATGCTGTGTAAAGCAGATCTAGCATTTTTATGATTGCATCATTAGTGCTTTTATTTTTCCTGAATCCAAATTGGCAGGGGTTGAGTATGTTTTGAGCCGTTATAAATGAATACAGTCTCCTGTGCACGAGTTTCTCAAAGATTTTGGATATCAATGGTAAGTTAGATATTGGCCTATAGTTGTTTAAGTCTGTAGGGTCACCACCTTTATGTATTGGTGTAACCCTTGCCATCTTGAGTAGTTTCGGGAAGGTGCTAGTCTCTAGTGACTTGTTAAAAAGTAATGAAATAGCATGTGAAAGGACATGGGCCGCTCGCTTGTACAGTAATGGTGGGACATGAGACAGATTCCCCGAGTTATTTTAAAGTGACTTTATAATCTCAGTGACTTCTGTGGGCTCAGTTGGTGCAAGATAGAAGGAATTAGGGAAATTCCCATCTAGGTAGTCCCCGGCATGGGCATTGGTATGTGGGATTTTACTGGCGAGATTAGATCCTATGGTTGAGAAGAAGTCGTTTATCTTGTTAGCTGTGTCAGTGGGATGTAGTGGTGTTTCATTAGGTTTAGTTAGGACAATATTCTTGGTTTTTCTCAGTTTGTGGGTCCCTAGAATCTGAGAGAGTGTTTTCCAGGTCTTTTTTATATCTCCTCTAGTGTCTGTGAATCTACTGGAGTAGTATAGTTGTTTGGCTTTCTTTATTACTTTGGTGAGAGCTGATGAATAGTGTTTAAGAATATCTTTGTGTATTAAGCCCTGTCTATATTGCTTTTCATATTGGTGTTTCTTGTCAATGGATTTCAGAATGGTGCTGGTTAGCCATGGGCAACCAAGCCATTTGTTTGTGATCTGTTTTGTTTTTGTAGGACAATGTTTGTTGTATAGTCTAAGTAATTTGTTAAGAAAAATGTCTGTCCAGTCATCAATACCATTGGTCTTGGAGAATTCTGTAGGCCAATCAACATTCTCTAGGTCAGCTGTGAACTTCCTCGTCATGGAGTCTAAATGAGACTTTGTTGTATTCAAGTGGTGGTTTACTAATGTTTGTCAGGAGGAAGGTAGGGTAGTGGTGTGTAGTGCTATCTGTGATTATCCCTGATTTAAGGGGGGCTAGTATATTGGTCCATATGTGGTCTATTATGGTTGCACTTGTCTCAGTGAGCCTGGTTGGTTTAGTTATTGTTGGTATGAGAAGTGTGTTGTTCATATTGTTGATGAAATCAGTTACAGGCTGATCATCTAGTAAGCCAAGGTTGATGTTGAAGTCTCCAGCTAAGAGAAGGTGGTGCTTATTCATTTGTCTGTTTGTTATTAGTGACTTTAATTTCTCACTGAAATTTGGGATGTTTGTGTGAGGTATCCGGTAAATGGCACCGATTGTTATAGGCGTGTTAAGGTTTTTTACAGTAAAATTAGCAAAAATTTATTCCCCATATTCATCACTAAAGCAAGTGGTGCTAAGACAAGATAATTGGTTAGAGTAATAGATTGCAATACCACCCCTAACTTGGTTTGGTCTGCAGTTGTGAATTGCTGTGTATCCTGGTAGAGGGTAGATATCTATTGTGTCCTGCTTAAGCGAGGTCTCAGTAAGAATAATGCAGGAGAAGGGTGTCTTTAGTGATTCAAGGAGTGCTAGGAGGTCATCATAGTGTTTGCTTAAGGACCTGATGTTGTAGTTAAGTACTGATAGACTTTTAGCATTGTTTAGGATAGTGGTGGCTTGTGATGCTGTGTAATAAAGGCAGTTAATTTCCAATAGGTTTTGATTGGGTGTCAGATTATGGAGGTTTAGATCAGGGTCAACGTGATCAATCATCTTCTAGGTTTAAATTATGGTTATTTATATCCTGAGTTGTGTGTTGAGTTCTAGTACTGATATCTGTAGTGGTAGGAAGTTTGGACAAGTATATAGCTAGAGTATTTTGGTCATGTAGGGTATAGTCACTACTACACATAATGAAGTTGATGTTGTCTATGTGTTGTGCTGGAATGAACTAAAGTACAGCTAGGTATAAACTAGTAATATAAAAATACAAATTAAAAATAGAACAAGACTCTCACTTGTAATTGCACTAAGGTCTAATAATGACTTTTGTGGAGTCTATGTTTTGAGCTAGAATGAGCTATAGTACAATAGGTTTAATCTAATAATATAAAAATACAAATTAAAAATAGCACTAGTCTCTCACTAGTAATTGCACTATGGTCTAATATAGTAAATTTGGTATTGACTATGTATTGAGTTAGAATGAGCTATGGTACAACTGAATTTAATCTAATATAAAAATACAAATTAAAAATAGCACCAGTCTCTCACTAGTAATTGCACTCTAATATAGTGAATTTGGTATTGACTGTGTATTGAGCTAGAAAGAGCTATAGTACAACTAGGTTTAGTCTAATAATATAAAAATACAAATTACAAATAGCACCAGTCTCTCACTAGTAATTGAACTATGGTCTAGTATAGTGAATTTGGTATTGACTATGTGAGCTAGAATGAGCTAGAGTAAAACTGTGATTAATCTAATAATATAATAAAGGAACAAGACTCTCAATTGTAATTGCACTAAGGTCTTATATAAGTTGTTTACAAGAATTAGAGTATAACTAGATTTTAAATTGACAGGATAAAAATAAAAATGGCAATGACTTGGTTATAATATGCTAGTAAGATGGTAGACAGGATAATATAAAAGTTGTAGTTGAAAATACTAGTTTAAAAAAGTATGGAATAAAAATGGTCAATAAAAGAAGTTTACAATAAGTTTGATCAATATAGTTTAAAGTAAAATTGGGCAATAATAGGGATTTAGAATAAAATTGGGCAATTGAGTATTTTTTAAAGTGAGGTAGAATTATTGAAGACAAGTTATGGTTAGTTTATAATAAAATAAGATGGAACAGTGATGTGGTAAGTTGTAAAAAAGGAGATAGATTCTGTAGATATTAAACACAATTAAGACTATGAGGTAGAATGGTAGTTGAATACAACAATGACAATCAAAAGTAGTTGGGGTATTAGAATTTTAGGGGGGCACAAATTTATGACAATATAACACTAACGGTGGACTACGGGTATTATCTGCACTTTACTCTGATTCTGTTAGTCCAGCCTCACTTATCGTTGTCAACAGCCTCAAAAGCTTTACTGAAGAAAATAAATGGTATAAAACACCGACACAATGGAAACATAAACACATATGCAGTTTAATGTGATCCTTTATTGACAACGTTTCGCCCACACAGTGGGCTTCTTCAAGTCACGCACCTGGGGTGGAAGGTACGGGAGTATTTATAGTCAGGTTCAGAATGTTGAGGTCAGGTGGCGAATGCTGCATCTGATGATCTACCGGGCGGGGTTATAGAGTCTTTGGTAGCTTGGCAGGGATATTGGACAAGTTGTGAGTAGACCTTCTGTAGTGTTCTATGTGGGATAGCGATGAAGAAGTTTCTTGGCGAGTGGTTCAGCTATGTTATAGAAGCCGTTGTTCTGGTTGAAATTGTTGGTTATGGAGATAAGCGATGATTCCAGGATTCTTCGGTATTGAGTGTTGTCTTCTGTGGCGATAAGTCTTGAGTTTCTGTAGTTAATTAAATGGTTGTGTGAATTGCGATGTTGTACACAGGCATTCCTTGTATCGTCAGTCCTGCTTGCATATTGGTGTTCTGAAATACGTGTTTGGAGGCCTTGATATTTCGCCCACGTACAATTTGTTGCAGTCATTGCAAGGGATTATGTATACCCCTGCAGAGGATGGAAGCTTGTCCTGTCTACTACTGGTGATGTCCTTGATGATCGTAGTTGTGGAGGTAGATACTTGGAATGATGTACTGGAAAAGATGTTGGAAACATGTTTGGTAATGGAGTTGGTGGGGAGGACTATGTATCTCTTCTCGGCAGTGTCTTCTCTGGGTGTGTTGAAGACGTTTAATGCCCGCCGTCTGCAGTCTCTGATGAAGTGACGAGGATAATGGAGTTTTGAAAATAATTGTTCAATTATAGTGCATTCTTCCTCAAGGAACTCATTGCTGCAGATTCTGAGTGTGCGCAGGAAGAAGCCTATAATTACACCATGTTTAGTTTTGGTGTCGTGGTGAGAGTAAAGAAAGTTAATAAATTAGACAAGACCGGCCTCTTGTGAATCCATGCTGAGTATCATTAATAAAGCTATGCTTATCGAGATGGCTTCTTATAATCTCAGCTATAATTGACTGTAGTAATTTGCCTACAATTGAGGTCAGGCTTATTGGGCGGTAATTTGACGGTAACGACTTGTTCCCTGTTTTAAAAATAGGAATTACATTAGCCATCTTCCACATATCAGACACTACACCTGTTTGAAGAGATAAATTAAAAATATTAGTTAATGGTTCACAGAGTTCCATTTTGCATTCCTTAAGAACCCTTGAAAAAACCTCATCAGGACCCGGCGACTTATTTTGCTTCAATCTATCTGCTTCACAACCATTTCACTAGTGACTGGCCCACTATAAAAATTAATTACTGCAATATTGTTAGTGTCTTCCTGTGTAAAAACCGAGAGAAAATAATTATTTAAAATCGAGCACATTTCATTCTCTTTGTCAGTAAGATGCCCACAGTTATTTTTAAGGGGACCTATCGTATCTCTAACTTTTGTTCTATATACCTGGAAAAAACTTTTTGGGTTAGTTTTAGAATCCCTAGCAACTTTAATTTCATAGTCCCTTTTAGCTTTTCTTATCCCCTTTTTAATGTCCCTATTAATGTCAATATACTGATTCATAAGATGACCCTCACCTCTTTTGATACGCCTATAAATTCCTTTCTTATGCCCTAGTAGTTATTCCAGCCTATTATTCATCCATTTTGGGTCATTTCTATTTGATCTAATTTCTTTATACGGGATAAACGTTCTTTGAGCAGCACGTATAGTGTTCAGAAAACTGTCATATTGATAGCTCTCTTCGTTACCCCAGTCAACAGATGATAAGTGTTCTCTAAGCCCATCGAAATCTGCTAAGCGAAAATCTGGGACTGTTACTGAGTTATCGCTACTAACGTACTTCCATTCAATGCTAAATGTAATTGATTTGTGGTCGCTAGCACCCAGTTCTTCTGAAATTTCTAAATTATTAACAAAGAATTCATTGTTTGCCAGAACTAAGTCAAGCAGGTTCTGTCACAAACTGTTTCAAAAAACAATCCTGAACTACTTCTAAGAAATCGTATGATTCTAAATTCCCAGTCAAGAAATTCCAATCAATATGACTAAAGTTAAAGTCTCCTAGAATTACTACATTATCGTGCCTTGTGGCCTTAACAATTTCCTCCCATAGTAGTCTCCCCTGGTCCCTATCTAAGTTTGGGGGACGGTATATCACTCCTAAAATCAGTTTTTCATGCCCCTCTGAAAATTCTATCCAAACAGACTCTGTATGTGTTACTTCAGACTTAATATAGGACAGTGTGACGTAATGGGGTGAATAAATAGTCGATTAGCGTCTATCAACTATTGGAGTGTTATAAAAGTCAAGAATACTTTAACACTATTGGGCCGTGCGGACGTGCTGCGCAGTAGCTCCTGATTGAGTTGGCTTTTGCACAGTGTAGACGTGTACTTAGCTCTGTGAAGACCTGTTTGCGCGCTCTCTAGAATTGAAGCAAGATGCCCTCCATCGAGCAACTTTACCAACAGCTTAAGGAAGAATTGAGGTTGGCGAATATGGAAATTCGGCGACTGACCGAGGAAAACAAGAAGATTCGTAGTAGTCCTCCTGTTTTGAGTCCTCAGGTCAAGAAGGGAAACTGGTCAGTGGCTGGACAGCAGGGAAAGAAGTTGACGATCAAGAAGACGAATGGAAAGGTAGAAACGATGAAGAAGAAAGAGACTGCCGTGGAAACTGTTGTGGAAACATCTAATACATTCTCAGTGCTACCCGACGAATGTGAGTCGACTACTGGGAACGTCACGACGAACAACAGCAAGGAAGGTAAGAATATTGTTGTTGTTGGGGATAGCCAAGTAAGGTATATGGATAGGGCGTTCTGCTTGAAGGACAGGAGTAGGAGACAGAGAGTTTGCTTTCCTGGGGCTGGGATGGAGGATATTGTTAGCCGTCTGGATGACATCATGAGAGGTAATGGGAGCAATCCTATTATCTGTCTCAGTGCTGGAGGCAACGATGTTGGCAGACGTAGGAGTGAAGACCTGATTAGCAGGTATAGGTCAGCAATAGAAATAATTAGGAGTAAGGGTGGGAACCCTCTCATATGTGGTATTTTGCAAGGAGAGGAGTTGGAAATGAATGGTTGTCCAGGGCAATTGGTGTCAATTGCTGGCTGGACAAATACTGTAAGGAAAATGCGGTAACATTCATTGACAACTGGGACCTCTTCTATGGCAGAAATGACATGTATGCCAGGGATGGGGTTCACTTATCTAGGTCTGGGGTGGTAGCACTGGCAACTGCAGTGGAGGGAGCTGTTAGGACTTTAAACTAGGAATAGTTAGTGGTATGGGTTTTGGCAGGAAAACAGTGAAGTCCCAGTGTAGTAATATTACGAGTTCTAGGGGAACTAGTAATAAGCAGAACAAGGTAGATATTGAAAAGCCAGGGACCTTGGGTGATAAGGACAGTAATAGGTTTAGTAGAAAAATAGAAATGAGCAGGAAGGGTAAAGTGAAAGGAGAGTCTTTCAATGTTTATTATGCTAATTGCCGTAGGGCTAGGAATAAGATGGACGAGTTGAGATTAGTTGCTAGTGCAGGTAACATTGATGTATTTGCCTTAACTGAGACGTGGTTTAATTCAAAAACTCGGGACATGCCTGCGGAATGTCATATTCAGGGTTTTAAATTGTTCCAAGAAGATAGAAGTATTGGGAGGGGGGGTGGGGTGGCATTGTATGTCCGAGATCGCTTGAACTGTTGCATAAAAACGGGTATTAAGTCTGAAGTAACACATACAGAGTCTGGATAGAATTTTCAGAGGGGCATGAAAAACTGATTTTAGGAGTGATATACCGTCCCCCAAACTTAGATAGGGACCAAGGGAAACTACTATGGGAGGAAATTGTTAAGGCCACAAGGCACGATAATGTAGTAATTCTAGGAGACTTTAACTTTAGTCATGTTGATTGGAATTTCTTGACTGGGAATTTAGAATCATACGACACCTTAGAAGTATTTCAGGATTGTTTTTTGAAGCAGTTTGTGACAGAACCTACAAGGGGAAATAACCTGCTTGACTTAGTTATGGCAAACAATGAATCCCTTGTTAATAATTTAGAAATTTCAGAGGAACTGGGTGCTAGCGACCACAAATCAATTACATTTAGCATTGAATGGAAGTACGATAGTAGCGATAACTCAGTAACAGTCCCAGATTTTCGCTTAGCAGATTACGATGGGCTTAGAGAACACTTATCATCTGTTGACTGGGGTAACGGAGAGCTATCAATATGACAGTTTTCTGAACACTATACATGCTGCTCAAAGAGCGTTTATCCCACATAAAGAAATTAGATCAAATAGAAATGACCCAAAATGGATGAATAATAGGCTCAAATATCTACTAGGGCATAAGAAAGGAATTTATAGGCGTATCAAAAGAGGTGAGGGTCATCTTATGAATCAGTATATTGACATTAAGAGGGACATTAAAAAGGGGATAAGAAAAGCTAAAAGGGACTATGAAATTAAAGTTGCTAGGGATTCTAAAACTAACCCAAAAAGTTTTTTCCAGGTCTATAGAACAAAAGTTAGAGATAAGATAGGTCCCCTTAAAAATAACTATGGGCACCTTACTGACAAAGAGAATGAAATGTGCTTGATTTTAAATAATTATTTTCTCTCAGTTTTTACACAGGAAGACACTAACAATATTCCAGTAATTAATTTTTACAGTGGGCTAGAAGAAGATAAATTATGTAACATCACAGTCACTAGTGAGATGGTTGTGAAGCAGATAGACAGACTGAAGCAAAATAAGTCGCCGGGTCCTGATGAGGTTTTTTCAAGGGTTCTTAAGGAATGCAAAATGGAACTCTGTGAACCATTAACTAATATTTTTAATTTATCTCTTCAAACAGGTGTAGTGTCTGATATGTGGAAGATGGCTAATGTAATTCCTATTTTTAAAACAAGGGACAAGTCGTTACCGTCAAATTACCGCCCAATAAGCCTGACCTCAATTGTAGGCAAATTACTAGAGTCAATTATAGCTGAGATTATAAGAAGCCATCTCGATAAGCATAGCTTGATTAATGATACTCAGCATGGATTCACAAGAGGCCGGTCTTGTCTAACTAATTTATTAACTTTCTTCAGTAAAGCTTTTGAGGCTGTTGACCACAATAAAGAATTTGATATTATTTACTTAGATTTTAGTAAGGCTTTTGATAGAGTTCCTCACCATAGACTGTTAAAGAAAGTGGCAGCTCATGGCATTGGGGGAAAAGTGCTCTCGTGGATCGAGTCATGGCTCACTGACAGGAAGCAGAGAGTGTCCATAAATGGGGTTAAATCCGAGTGGGGATCTGTAACAAGTGGCGTTCCACAGGGATCAGTCTTGGGCCCGTTGTTGTTTATATTATATATCAATGATCTTGATGAGGGAATTACTAGTGATATGAGCAAATTCGCCGATGACACAAAGATAGGTAGGATAATTGATTCAAACGTAGATGTTATGGAACTTCAGGAGGATTTAAACAAACTCTATTCTTGGTCAGAAAAGTGGCAGATGCAGTTCAATGTAGATAAATGCAAGGTTCTGAAGCTTGGGAGTGCCCATAACCCTAGTACTTATAAGTTAAATGATGTAGAACTTAGCCATACAGATTGCGAAAAGGACTTGGGGGTTATGGTGAGCAGCAACCTTAAACCAAGACAGCAATGCCTAAGCGTACGTAATAAGGCAAATAGATTACTGGGATTTATATCAAGAAGTGTAAGCAACAGAAGTCCAGAGGTCATACTGCAGCTTTATACATCATTAGTAAGGCCTCACCTAGATTATGCAGCTCAGTTCTGGTCTCCGTATTACAAAATGGACATAAATTCGTTAGAAAACATTCAGCGTAGGATGACTAAATTAATACATAGCATTAGAAATCTTCCTTATGAAGAAAGATTGAAGACTCTTAAGTTACATTCACTTGTTAGACGAAGAATGAGGGGAGACCTGATCGAAGTGTATAAGTGGAAGATAGGTATTAATAAAGGGGATATTAATAAGGTCTTGAGGATGTCTCTCCAAGAGAGAACCCGCAGTAATGGATTTAAATTAGATAAGTTTAGATTTAGAAAGGACATAGGAAAGTATTGGTTTGGAAATAGGGTAGTTGATGAGTGGAACAGTCTACCTAGTTGGGTTATTGAGGCTGGGACTTTGGGTAGTTTCAAATCTAGGTTGGATAAGTACATGAGTGGTAGGGGTTGGATTTGAGAGGGACTTTCACATCAGAGCTTATTTCTTGGGTGGCATTGAAAATTGGGTTGGGCAAATGTTTTGTTAGTGGGATAAATTGTAAAGGACCTGCCTAGTATGGGCCAGCAGGCCTCCTGCAGTGTTCCTCCTTTCTTATGTTCTTATGTAAAGTGTGATGTAAATGGCTTACAAAACCGACGAGTTGAAGAATTTGACACTTTTGTAATATTTGGGAATCTCTGTTGTGGAAACTTTTCCACAAAAGAGATTCCCAACTGTAGCAAGAGGGTTGCAATTCTTGAACTTATTGGTTTTCTAAATCACTTACATCATATCTGTCAGACAGCATCGTAGGATCTTGATTTAGGAATTCTTCAGTGCTAGACTAACCTACAAGCATGACCGTGTGGAAGTCTCCACTGGTGACTCCTCCTACTGCTGCTTCATCTCTGTCTGCAGTATATAAGTCACTCCTCCATGTATATACTGTATTTTTCTCAAGATTGCTGGACTAGAAACATCGACTCCAGGCTACCTCAAACTCCTCATCTTCCACTATTAATCTCTGTATAAAAGAAGTTTGGTTATAAGACTGGTATCGGTGAGTGAATAGACTTCGCAGAAGAAGTTTTCCTTAGTTGGGTTCTTTTTACAGCCAGGGGCTCCCAGCCCGCGAGGGAGAGAGAAGAAGCAGTAGGCTTGCAAGGTAAGTGAGAGCTGGGTAGCATCTTGGAGCCAGAAGCCAGGCCTAAGGCCGTGAGAAGGCAGCACCAGCGTGCCGCTAAATATAATGGCTGTCCGACGCTATATATAAGCCCTAACAGGGTATAAATTAGTACCAGACTGAGGAAGCCACTTGCTGGTGACACGATTCCACAACGAAGATTCTCAAGTGTTGCAAGTGTCTAATTCTTCAATCAGTGTATATACACACTGAAAGATATACATCTTGATGTATATCGTCAGTGTATGCAACTTCTACCATGATGCCAGGCTTTTATCTCCTGTATTCGGGGTAATTATGATACAACAAATATAACTAGAACTGCAACGTCATTTATTATAGTTTCAAGAAAAATTCACCAGTAAGCATGTATGTCACCTGTCTCTCTTCAATCAAAAAATGAAAATGCAGTTAATTGTAATCTTGAGTGACTACTTTTCGCCCACGCAGCAGGTTTCGTCACATCACAGATAAACAAGGTTAGGGAGGGAGACCATAACAGTGTGACTCTTAATCTTTGAAGATATTAAGTTGTCAGCTAGTTATCTTTTGTTGGTGTCAGCTTCACCATTATTCTCACTTCTCAGTTTAAAAGTTCTTGTATATTAATGTGTTTATGTTTTGGCAATTTATTAATACATCTTTATTAATAATGTATTATTCACATACTGTAGGAATGTACTACAATACAGTTGTATTAGTCTCGCTCAACGGAGGAAAAGGATGCCTTCATGCGTGTCAAAGGCTCTTGATCCAAGAATAACACTACTCTCCCTATCTTTGATTAATTATGGTTATCGTATATTCCTAAGGATGACCCATAGGAGTTTAGCGCTTCTCGAATACATAAAATAAATCTCAACGTGTCCATCCATATCACCATCACGATAATCCCAACAAAGACAGACATTTGATGAAAGGTCTTAAAAACTAAACTGTTTTAAATGCTGTAATTACCTGACAACAAAAGATATTTCGATATAACCAAAGGATTTAAGAAGACTGTAGTTTGCTTGCTGACCTGTGCTAGGCAGGTTCTGTTATCCATTCTGTGTAAGCCAGTTATGAGGTGGTCTTCATTATGTCAGGTCACACAGATCAATGTTGCCTTAGTTACCAGTGGAGAAAAACCACTAGCGGAAGGAAGTCATGTCTATAGGTTAGACAAGTTTTGAAGAAATCTCTGAATCCTGTCAGACACAGTATCATCTTAGGATCTTGATGCCGGAATTTCTTCAAAACTTGTCTAACCTATATACACGACCTACTTCCACTACATGTAGGCCTTAGTATAGGCCTATATGTAGGGCATTTCCTTCGTATCTTTATAAACTAAGACTCATCTGCCTTACAGGCCTATTATAAACGAGAAAGACAGCTGCATGAAGAAACTTCCAAAGTGAAGACTTCTTTCTTGTGTACAACATCACACAAATGTTTTTCAGATTATTTTTAGCGTGACTCTTTGTCTAGTAATTTCAACTTAAATCTGGATAATATGAGATTTGTAAAGAATCACCTAAGAACATTTACTAAGGTTACCAGTAAAATCGCAGATTAATTATCTCAATAACTCAGATTTTTAACCAAGTTTGATCATAACACTTATGTTAAATATTAATAACAAAACTAGTCATCAATTTAATTAAAATCGGCTGAAATATTTAACAGTTAATAAACGAATGGAAATGAAATGCGAAATAACTTTCGTCCGTTCTGGTCATTGTTAGATCGTCCGGTACAGTTACCGAATTCAGTTGCGGTAAAAGATACAGTGGAAGGTAATGAACCTGTCATCTTCAGTTAGTGGGATACAGTGGAAGATAATGAACCTGTCATCTTCAGTTAGATTGATACAGTGGAAGATAATGAACCTGTCATCTTCAGTTAGTGGGATACAGTGGAAGATAATGAACCTGTCATCTTCAGTTAGTGGGATACAGTGGAAGATAATGAACCTGTCATCTTCAGTTAGTGGGATACAGTGGAAGATAATGAACCTGACATCTTCAGAGTGGGATACAGTCCTGTCAGTTAGTGGGATACAGTGGAAGATAATGAACCTGTCATCTTCAGTTAGTGGGATACAGTGGAAGATAATGAACCTGTCATCTTCAGTTAGTGGGATACAGTGGAAGATAATGAACCTGTCATCTTCAGTTAGTGGGATACAGTGGAAGATAATGAACCTGTCATCTTCAGTTAGTGGGATACAGTGGAAGATAATGAACCTGTCATCTTCAGTTAGTGGGATACAGTGGAAGATAATGAACCTGTCATCTTCAGTTAGTGGGATACAGTGGAAGATAATGAACCTGTCATCTTCAGTTAGTGGGATACAGTGGAAGATAATGAACCTGTCATCTTCAGTTAGTGGGATACAGTGGAAGATAATGAACCTGTCATCTTCAGTTAGTGGGATACAGTGGAAGATAATGAACCTGTCATCTTCAGTTAGCAAGATACAGTGGAAGATAATGAACCTGTCATCTTCAGTTAGTGGGATACAGTGGAAGATAATGAACCTGTCATCTTCAGTTAGTGGGATACAGTGGAAGATAATGAACCTGTCATCTTCAGTTAGTGGGATACAGTGGAAGATAATGAACCTGTCATCTTCAGTTAGTGGGATACAGTGGAAGATAATGAACCTGTCATCTTCAGTTAGTGGGATACAGTGGAAGATAATGAACCTGTCATCTTCAGTTAGTGGGATACAGTGGAAGATAATGAACCTGTCATCTTCAGTTAGTGGGATACAGTGGAAGATAATGAACCTGTCATCTTCAGTTAGTGGGATACAGTGGAAGATAATGAACCTGTCATCTTCAGTTAGTGGGATACAGTGGAAGATAATGAACCTGTCATCTTCAGTTAGTGGGATACAGTGGAAGATAATGAACCTGTCATCTTCAGTTAGTGGGATACAGTGGAAGATAATGAACCTGTCATCTTCAGTTAGTGGGATACAGTGGAAGATAATGAACCTGTCATCTTCAGTTAGTGGGATACAGTGGAAGATAATGAACCTGTCATCTTCAGTTAGTGGGATACAGTGGAAGATAATGAACCTGTCATCTTCAGTTAGTGGGATACAGTGGAAGATAATGAACCTGTCATCTTCAGTTAGAACCTGTCATCTTCAGTTAGTGGGATACAGTGGAAGATAATGAACCTGTCATCTTCAATGAACCTGTCATCTTCAGTTAGTGGGATACAGTGGAAGATAATGAACCTGTCATCTTCAGTTAGTGGGATACAGTGGAAGATAATGAACCTCTCATCTTCAGTTAGTGAGATACAGTGGAAGATAATGAACCGGTCATTTTCATTTAGTGGGATACAGTGGAAGATAATGAACCTGTCATCTTCAGTTAGTGGGATACAGTGGAAGATAATGAACCTGTCATCTTCAGTTAGTGGGATACAGTGGAAGATAATGAACCTGACATCTTCAGTTAGTGGGATACAGTGGAAGATAATGAACCTGTCATCTTCAGTTAGTGGGATACAGTGGAAGATAATGAACCTGTCATCTTCAGTTAGTGGGATACAGTGGAAGATAATGAACCTGTCATCTTCAGTTAGTGGGATACAGTGGAAGATAATGAACCTGTCATCTTCAGTTAGTGGGATACAGTGGAAGATAATGAACCTGTCATCTTCAGTTAGTGGGATACAGTGCTGGGTGGGATACAGTGGAAGATAATGAACCTGTCATGAATCATAACTTCTTTCAAAATTGATGAAAAGCGAAACTCAGAAAAGTACAGACTCTTGAAGACAATTTCTAGGTGAGAAAGATTAAGAGTAAATTTGACGATCACTTTACTCACCTGACGTACGTGAAGATTTCTAGCAATTTGTTAGAAGGAATGTTCATACAAATCTGTCTAACACTTTTGATGCCTCGTCATATACAGTACAGGAGAAAGTTGAAATAATGACTAGTTTCCCACAGAGCTTATAAAGAACATAGTTAACATGGAAATAGAAAATTGAGAATTCTATATTTTTGATCAGTATTTTTGTATTTTTTATTAACACATCGGCCGTTTCCCGCCAGCTTTCATCATCATTCAGTATATCACTGTCTTGCCAGAGGCAAGGGTACACTACAGTTATAAATCTGCAGCATTATCACCCTTCCTTCAGAGTGCAGGCACTGTACTTCCCATCTCCAGGACTCACGTCTGGCCTACCGGTTTCCCTGAAACACTTCATAAATGATACCTTTCTTACATTCCAGCAGCACGTCAAGTACTAAAAACCATTAGTCTCCATTCGCTCCTGTCTAACACGCTCACGTACGCTTGCTGGAAGTCCAGCTTCCCTCCACTACAGATTAGTATGCCATTTTTCATATAGAGGATGACAAAAATTACTTAGCATATTTTCTTTGAAACACAAATACTCATTCAATCATACATTTACTTTTTAGTTTCTCGAGTTTTGATGAAAACACAATATATGAACTTACGTCAAAGACTCGTGAAAGCTACGTCAACAGCGACTCAAAATGTTCCTCTGTTGATTGTGGCACAACATGAACGTACCGGGAGCCAGGAATATTGCTTACTGAACGTACCGGGAGCCAGGAATGTTGCTTACTGAACGTACCGGGAGCCAGGAATGTTGCTTACTGAACGTACCGGGAGCCAGGAATGTTGCTTACTGAACGTACCGGGAGCCAGGAATGTTGCTTACTGAACGTACCGGGAGCCAGGAATGTTGCTTACTGAACGTACCGGGAGCCAGGAATGTTGCTTACTGAACGTACCGGGAGCCAGGAATGTTGCTTACTGAACGTACCGGGAGCCAGGAATGTTGCTTACTGAACGTACCGGGAGCCAGGAATGTTGCTTACTGAACGTACCGGGAGCCAGGAATGTTGCTTACTGAACGTACCGGGAGCCAGGAATGTTGCTTACTGAACGTACCGGGAGCCAGGAATGTTGCTTACTGAACGTACCGGGAGCCAGGAATGTTGCTTACTGAACGTACCGGGAGCCAGGAATGTTGCTTACTGAACGTACCGGGAGCCAGGAATGTTGCTTACTGAACGTACCGGGAGCCAGGAATGTTGCTTACTGAACGTACCGGGAGCCAGGAATGTTGCTTACTGAACGTACCGGGAGCCAGGAATGTTGCTTACTGAACGTACCGGGAGCCAGGAATGTTGCTTACTGAACGTACCGGGAGCCAGGAATGTTGCTTACTGAACGTACCGGGAGCCAGGAATGTTGCTTACTGAACGTACCGGGAGCCAGGAATACTGAACGTACCGGGAGCCAGGAATGTTGCTTACTGAACGTACCGGGAGCCAGGAATGTTGCTTACTGAACGTACCGGGAGCCTTACTGAACGTACCGGGAGCCAGGAATATTGCTTACTTAACGTACCGGGAGCCAGGAATGTTGCTTACTGAACGTACCGGGAGCCAGGAATATTGCTTACTGAACGTACCGGGAGCCAGGAATGTTGCTTACTGAACGTACCGGGAGCCAGGAATGTTGCTTACTGAACGTACCGGGAGCCAGGAACGTTGCTTACTGAACGTACCGGGAGCCAGGAATATTGCTTACTGAACGTACCGGGAGCCAGGAATGTTGCTTACTGAACGTACCGGGAGCCAGGAATATTGCTTACTGAACGTACCGGGAGGGAGAATGTACAGGAATGTTGCTTACTGAACGTACCGGGAGCCAGGAATGTTGCTTACTGAACGTACCGGGAGCCAGGAATGTTGCTTACTGAACATACCGGGAGCCAGGAATGTTGCTTACTGAACGTACCGGGAGCCAGGAATATTTCTTACTGAAAGTACCGGGAGCAAGGAATGTTGCTTACTGAACGTACCGGGAGCCAGGAATGTTGCTTACTGAACGTACCGGGAGCCAGGAATATTGCTTACTGAACGTACCGGGAGCCAGGAATGTTGCTTACTGAACGTACCGGGAGCCAGGAATAGTGCTTACTGAACGTACCGGGAGCCAGGAATGTTGCTTACTGAACGTACCGGGAGCCAGGAATGTTGCTTACTGAACGTACCGGGAGCCTTACTGAACGTACCGGGAGCCAGTAATGTTGCTTACTGAACGTACCGGGAGCCAGGAATGTTGCTTACTGAACGTACCGGGAGCCAGGAATGTTGCTTACTGAACGTACCGGGAGCCAGGAATGTTGCTTACTGAACGTACCGGGAGCCAGGAATGTTGCTTACTGAACGTACCGGGAGCCAGAAATGTTGCTTACTGAACGTACCGGGAGCCAGGAATGTTGCTTACTGAACGTACCGGGAGCCAGGAATGTTGCTTACTGAACGTACCGGGAGCCAGGAATGTTGCTTACTGAACGTACCGGGAGCCAGGAATGTTGCTTACTGAACGTACCGGGAGCCAGGAATGTTGCTTACTGAACGTACCGGGAGCCAGGAATGTTGCTTACTGAACGTACCGGGAGCCAGGAATGTTGCTTACTGAACGTACCGGGAGGAATGTTGCTTACTGAGGAATGTTGCTTACTGAACGTACCGGGAGCCAGGAATGTTGCTTACTGAACGTACCGTGTTGCTTACTGAACGTACCGGGAGGAATGTTGCTTACTGAACGTACCGAGCCAGGAATGTTGCTTACTGAACGTACCGGGAGCCAGGAATGTTGCTTACTGAACGTACCGGGAGCCAGGAATGTTGCTTACTGAACGTACCGGG
>NW_027199901.1:0-26761 GCF_038502225.1 Cherax quadricarinatus | reverse complement strand
CAACGCCCCCGCGGCCCGGTCTGTGACCAGGCCCATGGTGGATCAGGGCCTGATCAACCAGGCTGTTACTGCTGGTTGCACGCAATCCAACGTATGAACCACAGCCCGGCTGGTCAAGTACCGACTTCAGGTGCTTGTCCAGTGCCTGTTTGAAGACAGCCAGGGGTCTATTGGTAATCCCCCTCACCATACATTCAAGTGTACCTCACCATACATTCAAGTGCACCTCAACATACATTCAAGTGCACCTCACCATACATTCAAGTGTACCTCATCATACATTCAAGTGTACCTCACCATACACTCAAGTGTACCTCACCATACATTCAAGTGTACCTCACCATACATTCAAGTGTACCTCACCATACATTCAAGTGTACCTCACCATACATTCAAGTGTACCTCACCATACATTCAAGTGTACCTCACCATACATTCAAGTGTACCTCACCATACATTCAAGTGTACCTCACCATACATTCAAGTGTACCTCACCATACACTCAAGTGTACCTCACCATGCATTCAAGTGTACCTCACCATACATTCAAGTGTACCTCACCATACATTCAAGTGTACCTCACCATACATTCAAGTGTACCTCACCATACATTCAAGTGTACCTCACCATACATTCAAGTGTACCTCACCATACATTCAAGTGTACCTCACCATACACTCAAGTGTACCTCACCATACATTCAAGTGTACCTCACCATACATTCAAGTGTACCTCACCATACATTCAAGTGTACCTCACCATACATTCAAGTGTACCTCACCATACATTCAAGTGTACCTCACCATACTCTCAGGTGCATCCTACAGCTTATTGCCTCTCTACTCATTATCAGGTTTGTTTAGGTTGTTTCGTCATACTGGCATGTAGTATATAGTTACTACATAACAAATTTGAATATTTGTATATTACACTGTAAGCACGTGTAACATTCACATTATGATAACCTTCCTCGATAACGTAAATTCCATTACAGTTATCGTCCTACATGCAAGAAATTTTGATCGCACGTGTTTCAACATGTGTGTTGTAACGTGTTAGATAACAGTTGCAAATGTCGAAAACCCGGCTCTGAGAAACTGAAAACCCGGCTCTGAGAACAAACTGAAAACCCGGCTCTGAGAACAAACTGAAAACCCGGCTCTGAGAACAAACTGAAAACCCGGCTCTGAGAACAAACTGAAATCCCGGCTCTGAGAACAAACTGAAAACCCGGCTCTGAGAGCAAACTGAAAACCTGGCTCTGAGAGCAAACTGAAATCCCGGCTCTGAGAACAAACTGAAAACCCGGCTCTGAGAGCAAACTGAAAACCCGGCTCTGAGAACAAACTGAAATCCTGGCTCTGAGAACAAACTGAAATCCTGGCTCTGAGAACAAACAAAACCCGGCCCCGATAACTCACAAAAAAACACGGCTCCGAAAACACACCAAAAAACACGGCTCCGGGAACAAACCAAAAAACACGGCTCAGAAAACACACCAAAAAACGCGGCTCAGAGAACACGCCAAAAAACGCGACTCTGAGAACACACCAAAAACACGGCTCCGAGAACACACCAAAAGCACGGCTCCGAAAACACACCAAAAGCACGGCTCCGAGAACACACCAAAAGCATGGCTCCGAGAACACACAAAAAACACGCCTGAGAGAACACAAAAAAAACACGGCTTTGGAAATTACATTCCTGGGTAAGCGTTAATTTTATTGTGTCGATGCATCGCTTGGGAAACTGGGGGGAAATTATACTTTATCTAAAGTAGGGGAGGGTAGCTCCACTTCCCTGAATCAAGAGCTCTTCACCAGAGTACTGAAAACATTAAGCTGTCAGTCAAGATACTTGATAATGTTGACACTTTCCATAACAATATGTACAGCGTTGCAGAAGATAAGTGTTGCAGTACGTCATGAGTGTTCAGCTTTATAAGTGTTACCTAACACGAGTAGTAACGGTTATCTGCAGGACATTAAGATTTATAAGTCTTACTTAGCACTTGAGACGTGGTAACACACGTCAACTTGCCAACACATGTCACTTACCTCGTGTTTGACACACTATAATTCTTCCTGGATGAAGTAAGAGTGTATACCACTGTCTTCCACCAAGTTCATATATATATGGTGGCACTAGTAACGCTGTAGTATCCCTAGTAACACTGTGGTATCCCTAGTAACACTGGTGACGCTAATAACAGTGTATAGTGACGCAAGTAACACTGTGACTAGTAACACTGTGAAGACGCTAGTAACACTGGTGACTCTAGTAACACTGGTGCCGCTAGTAACACTTGTAACGCGTGTCCAGTAGCTCGATTGCTAGTGCACTCAGCTGACACACTGAGGTCCGTGGTTCGATCCCCGGTACATGTGGAAAAATTAGGGCGTGTTCCTTTAAGGCACCTGCCGTCCCTGTTCACCTAGCAATAATTACGTACCTGGGTGTTAGTCGACGGTATGGGTCGCATCCTGGGGTAAACATTGATCTAATTTGCCCGAAATGCTCTGCATAACGAGACATTTTCTGTACAGTACATACACAAGAACACAAGAACACAAGAAAGGAGGAACACTGCAGCAGGCCTGTTGGCCCATACTAGGCAGGTCCTTTACAATTCATCCCACTAACAAACATTTGACCTACCCAATTTTCAATGCTACCCAAGAAATAAGCTCTGATGTGCAAGTCCCACTCAAATCCATCCCATCCCACTCATGTATTTATCCAACCTAAATTTGAAACTACCTAAAGTCCTAGCCTCAATAACCCAACTAGGTAGACTGTTCCACTCATCTACTACCCTATTTCCAAACCAATACTTTCCTATGTCCTTTCTAAATCTAAACTTATCTAATTTAAATCCATTACTGCGGGTTCTCTCTTGGAGAGATATCCTCAAGACCTTGTTAATATCCCCTTTATTAATACCTATCTTCCACTTATACACTTCGATCAGGTCTCCCCTCATTCTTCGTCTAACAAGTGAATGTAACTTAAGAGTCTTCAATCTTTCTTCATAAGGAAGATTTCTAATGCTATGTATTAATTTAGTCATCCTACGCTGAATGTTTTCTAACGAATTTATGTCCATTCTGTAATATGGAGACCAGAACTGAGCTGCATAATCTAGGTGAGGCCTTACTAATGATGTATAAAGCTGCAGTATAACCTCTGGACTTCTGTTGCTTACACTTCTTGATATAAATCCCAGTAATCTATTTGCCTTATTACGTACGCTTAGGCATTGCTGTCTTGGTTTAAGGTTGCTGCTCACCATAACCCCCAAGTCCTTTTTGCAATCTGTATGGTTAAGTTCTACATCATTTAACTTATAAAACGTCATTGATGCCAGCTTGTTGTACTTGTAGAAATCAAGATTATTATTACTAGTATACTAACACTGTTGTGACGCTAGTAACACTGTTGTGACGCTTCTACCACTGTTCTGAAGTTAAAACCAATGTGTTGTGACGCTTTCAACACTGGTGACGCTAGTGACACAGGTGACTCTAGTAAACCATACCACGGGTGGGGATAGAACCCGCGATCAGAGTCTCAAAACTCTCTAGTAACACTGTTGTGACGATAGTAACACTCTTATGACGTTATTAATACTATTGTGACGCTAGAAACACTGTGATAACTTTAGTAACACTGGTGACGCTAGTAATGTGTGTGGTGACATTAATAACACTGGTGACACAAGTAACACTGTGTATGTGTGGTGACGCTAGTAACAGTGTATATGGTGGCTCTGGTAACACTGTATGTGGTGATACGAATAACACTGTATGTGGTGACGCAATTAACATTGTATGTGGTGAAGCTATTAGTGTTTGTGGTGACGCTTTCAACATGTGACGCTAGTAAGAGTGTATGTGGTGACGCTAGTAACACTAAGTTTAGTGACGCTAGTCATACCTACTCTGCAGTGACGCAAGTCACATTATGTAGTGACGCATGTCACACTTACTATGTAGTGACGCAAGTCACACCTACTATGTTTGTAGTGACGCAAGTCAAACTATGTTTGTAGTGACTCAAGTCACACTTACTATGTTTGTAGTGACGCAAGTCACACTTGGTATGTTTGTAGTGACGCAAGTCACACTTGCTATGTTTGTAGTGACGCAAGTCAAACTATGTTTGTAGTGACGCAAGTCAAACTATGTTTGTAGTGACGCAAGTCACACCTACTATGTTTGTAGTGACGCAAGTCACACTTGCTATGTTTGTAGTGACGCAAGTCAAACTATGTTTGTAGTGACTCAAGTCACACTTACTATGTTTGTAGTGACTCAAGTCACACTTACTATGTTTGTAGTGACTCAAGTCACACTTACTATGTTTGTAGTGACGCAAGTCACACTTACTATGTTTGTAGTGACGCAAGTCAAACTATGTTTGTAGTGACTCAAGTCACACTTACTATGTTTGTAGTGACGCAAGTCAAACTATGTTTGTAGTGACTCAAGTCACACTTACTATGTTTGTAGTGACTCAAGTCACACTTACTATATTTGAAGTGACTCAAGTCACACTTACTATGTTTGTAGTGACTCAAGTCACACTTACTATGTTTGTAGTGACGCTAGTCACACTTACTATGTTTGTAGTGACGCTAGTCACACTTACTATGTTTGTAGTGACTCAAGTCACACTTACTATGTTTGTAGTGACTCAAGTCACACTTACTATGTTTGTAGTGACGCAAGTCACACTACTATATTTGTAGTGACTCAAGTCACACTTACTATGTTTGTAGTGACTCAAGTCACACTTACTATATTTGTAGTGACTCAAGTCACACTTACTATGTTTGTAGTGACTCAAGTCACACTTACTATGTTTGTAGTGACGCAAGTCACACTACTATATTTGTAGTGACTCAAGTCACACTTACTATGTTTCTAGTGACTCAAGTCACACTTACTATGTTTCTAGTGACTCAAGTCACACTTACTATATTTGTAGTGACTCAAGTCACACTTACTATGTTTGTAGTGACGCAAGTCACACTTACTATGTTTGTAGTGACGCAAGTCACACTTACTATGTTTGTAGTGACGCTAGTCACACTTACTATGTTTGTAGTGGCTCAAGTCACACTTACTATGTTTGTAGTGACGCTAGTCACACTTACTATGTTTGTAGTGGCTCAAGTCACACTTACTATGTTTGTAGTGACTCAAGTCACATTTACTATGTAGTGATGCTAGTCACACTATGTTTGTAGTGACGCTAGTCACACTTACTATGTTTGTAGTGACGTTAGTCACACTATGTTTGTAGTGACACTAGTCACACTTACTATGTTCGTAGTGACGCTAGTCACACTTACTGTGTTTGTAGTGACTCAAGTCACACTTACTATGTTTGTAGTGACTAAGTCACACTTACTATGTTTGTAGTGACGCAAGTCACACTTACTATGTTTGTAGTGACTCAAGTCACACTTACTATGTTTGTAGTGACTCAGGTCACACTTACTATATTTGTAGTGAGTCAAGTCACACTTACTATGTTTCTAGTGACTCAAGTCACACTTACTATGTTTCTAGTGACTCAAGTCACACTTACTATGTTTCTAGTGACTCAAGTCACGCTTACTATATTTGTAGTGACTCAAGTCACACTTACTATGTTTGTAGTGACTCAGGTCACACTTACTATATTTGTAGTGACTCAAGTCACACTTACTATGTTTCTAGTGACTCAAGTCACACTTACTATGTTTCTAGTGACTCAAGTCACACTTACTATATTTGTAGTGACTCAAGTCACACTTACTATGTTTGTAGTGACGCAAGTCACACTTACTATGTTTGTAGTGACGCAAGTCACACTTACTATGTTTCTAGTGACTCAAGTCACACTTACTATGTTTCTAGTGACTCAAGTCACACTTACTATATTTGTAGTGACTCAAGTCACACTTACTATGTTTGTAGTGACGCAAGTCGCACTTACTATGTTTGTAGTGACGCAAGTCACACTTACTATGTTTCTAGTGACTCAAGTCACACTTACTATGTTTGTAGTGACGCAAGTCACACTTACTATGTTTGTAGTGACGCAAGTCACACTTACTATGTTTGTAGTGGCTCAAGTCACACTTACTATGTTTGTAGTGACTCAAGTCACACTTACTATGTAGTGATGCTAGTCACCCTATGTTTGTAGTGACCCAAGTCACACTTACTATGTTTGTAGTGACGCTAGTCACACTATGTTTGTAGTGACCCAAGTCACACTTACTATGTTTGTAGTGACGCTAGTCACACTATGTTTGTAGTGACGCTAGTCACACTATGTTTGTAGTGACCCAAGTCACACTTACTATGTTTGTAGTGACTCAAGTCACACTTACTATGTTTGTAGTGACTCAAGTCACACTTACTATGTTTGTAGTGACGCTAGTCACACTTTCTATGTTTGTAGTGACGCAAGTCACACTTACTATGTTTGTAGTGACTCAAGTCACACTTACTATGTTTGTAGTGACGCAAGTCACACTTACTATGTTTGTAGTGACTCAAGTCACACTTACTATGTTTGTAGTGACGCTAGTCCCACTTACTATGTTTGTAGTGACGCAAGTCACACTTACTATGTTTGTAGTGACGCAAGTCACACTTACTATGTTTGTAGTGACTCAAGTCACACTTACTATGTTTGTAGTGACGCTAGTCCCACTTACTATGTTTGTAGTGACGCAAGTCACACTTACTATGTTTGTAGTGACTCAAGTCACACTTACTATGTTTGTAGTGACGCTAGTCCCACTTACTATGTTTGTAGTGACGCAAGTCACACTTACTATGTTTGTAGTGACGCAAGTCACACTTACTATGTTTGTAGTGACGCTAGTCCCACTTACTATGTTTGTAGTGACGCTAGTCCCACTTACTATGTTTGTAGTGACGCTAGTCACACTTACTATGTTTGTAGTGACGCAAGTCACACTTACTATGTTTGTAGTGACGCTAGTCCCACTTACTATGTTTATAGTGACGCTAGTCCCACTTACTATGTTTGTAGTGACGCTAGTCCCACTTACTATGTTTGTAGTGACGCTAGTCCCACTTACTATGTTTGTAGTGACGCTAGTCACACTTACTATGTTTGTAGTGACTCAAGTCACACTTACTATGTTTGTAGTGACGCTAGTCCCACTTACTATGTTTGTAGTGACGCTAGTCCCACTTACTATGTTTGTAGTGACTCAAGTCACACTTACTATGTTTCTAGTGACTCAAGTCACACTTACTATGTTTCTAGTGACTCAAGTCACACTTACTATATTTGTAGTGACTCAAGTCACACTTACTATGTTTGTAGTGACGCAAGTCACACTTACTATGTTTGTAGTGACGCAAGTCACACTTACTATGTTTCTAGTGACTCAAGTCACACTTACTATGTTTGTAGTGACGCTAGTCCCACTTACTATGTTTGTAGTGACGCAAGTCACACTTACTATGTTTGTAGTGACGCTAGTCCCACTTACTATGTTTGTAGTGACTCAAGTCACACTTACTATGTTTGTAGTGACTCAGGTCACACTTACTATATTTGTAGTGACTCAAGTCACACTTACTATGTTTCTAGTGACTCAAGTCACACTTACTATGTTTCTAGTGACTCAAGTCACACTTACTATATTTGTAGTGACTCAAGTCACACTTACTATGTTTGTAGTGACGCAAGTCACACTTACTATGTTTGTAGTGACGCAAGTCACACTTACTATGTTTCTAGTGACTCAAGTCACACTTACTATGTTTCTAGTGACTCAAGTCACACTTACTATATTTGTAGTGACTCAAGTCACACTTACTATGTTTGTAGTGACGCAAGTCACACTTACTATGTTTGTAGTGACGCAAGTCACACTTACTATGTTTCTAGTGACTCAAGTCACACTTACTATGTTTGTAGTGACGCAAGTCACACTTACTATGTTTGTAGTGACGCAAGTCACACTTACTATGTTTGTAGTGGCTCAAGTCACACTTACTATGTTTGTAGTGACTCAAGTCACACTTACTATGTAGTGATGCTAGTCACCCTATGTTTGTAGTGACGCTAGTCACACTATGTTTGTAGTGACCCAAGTCACACTTACTATGTTTGTAGTGACTCAAGTCACACTTACTATGTTTGTAGTGACGCTAGTCACACTTTCTATGTTTGTAGTGACGCAAGTCACACTTACTATGTTTGTAGTGACTCAAGTCACACTTACTATGTTTGTAGTGACGCAAGTCACACTTACTATGTTTGTAGTGACTCAAGTCACACTTACTATGTTTGTAGTGACGCTAGTCCCACTTACTATGTTTGTAGTGACGCAAGTCACACTTACTATGTTTGTAGTGACGCAAGTCACACTTACTATGTTTGTAGTGACTCAAGTCACACTTACTATGTTTGTAGTGACGCTAGTCCCACTTACTATGTTTGTAGTGACGCAAGTCACACTTACTATGTTTGTAGTGACTCAAGTCACACTTACTATGTTTGTAGTGACGCTAGTCCCACTTACTATGTTTGTAGTGACGCAAGTCACACTTACTATGTTTGTAGTGACGCAAGTCACACTTACTATGTTTGTAGTGACGCTAGTCCCACTTACTATGTTTGTAGTGACGCTAGTCCCACTTACTATGTTTGTAGTGACGCTAGTCACACTTACTATGTTTATAGTGACGCAAGTCACACTTACTATGTTTGTAGTGACGCTAGTCCCACTTACTATGTTTGTAGTGACGCTAGTCCCACTTACTATGTTTGTAGTGACGCTAGTCCCACTTACTATGTTTGTAGTGACGCTAGTCACACTTACTATGTTTGTAGTGACTCAAGTCACACTTACTATGTTTGTAGTGACGCTAGTCCCACTTACTATGTTTGTAGTGACTCAAGTCACACTTACTATGTTTGTAGTGACGCAAGTCACACTTACTATGTTTGTAGTGACGCAAGTCACACTTACTATGTTTGTAGTGACGCAAGTCACACTTACTATGTTTGTAGTGACGCTAGTCCCACTTACTATGCTTGTAGTGACTCAAGTCACACTTACTATGTTTGTAGTGACGCAAGTCACACTTACTATGTTTGTAGTGACGCTAGTCCCACTTACTATGTTTGTAGTGACGCAAGTCACACTTACTATGTTTGTAGTGACGCTAGTCCCACTTACTATGTTTGTAGTGACTCAAGTCACACTTACTATGTTTGTAGTGACTCAAGTCACACTTACTATGTTTGTAGTGACGCTAGTCCCACTTACTATGTTTGTAGTGACTCAAGTCACACTTACTATGTTTGTAGTGACTCAAGTCACACTTACTATGTTTGTAGTGACACAAGTCACACTTACTATGTTTGAAGTGACCCAAGTCACACTTACTATGTTTGTAGTGACGCAAGTCACACTTACTATGTTTGTAGTGACTCAAGTTACACTTACTATGTTTGTAGTGACGCTAGTCACACTTACTATGTTTGTAGTGACGCTAGTCACACTATGTTTGTAGTGGCGCAAGTCACACTTACTATGTTTGTAGTGACTCAAGTTACACTTACTATGTTTGTAGTGACGCTAGTCACACTTACTATGTTTGTAGTGACGCAAGTCACACTTACTATGTTTGTAGTGACTCAAGTTACACTTACTATGTTTGTAGTGACGCTAGTCACACTTACTATGTTTGTAGTGACGCAAGTCACACTTACTATGTTTGTAGTGACGCAAGTCAAACTTACTATGTTTGTAGTGACGCTAGTCACACTTGCTATGTTTGTAGTGACGCCGGTCACACTTATGCAGCGCCAGTATGAAACCCGCATCTGATAAACCAGGAAGTTGAAAATGTGCAAGAGTGTGCAACGAGACTAGTCCCAGAGCTGAAGGGTATGATTTATGCATGGAGACTAGAGGAGTTAAATCAAATGACATTTAAGGACAGAAAGAAGAGAGATAACATGATTACAAAGTATAAAACATTAAGCTGAATTGACAGAGAGGACAGTGTGTCCTCCCTGTCAATTCATCTCAGAGGCGGATCTCAAGTACGCGAGAGCACAACCGAAGATTATAAGCTCAGATGAGTCACAGGGATGTCAGGAAATATTTCTTTAGCTTTAGAGTGGTAGAGGCAGAATGTATACATAACTTTAAGAATAGGTATTACAAGGCTGAAGCAGCCAGGAGAGTTTGAACTCAATATATGCAGGGCCAGGAGCAGATACTCTACACTTGCAACTACACTTAGGTGAGTAAATTCACTCATACACATACATACACTCAAATATACCTACTGCTCCACTCCGAACATACCGTAGGTGTTTGGCAGAAATAAGGAGCATGACAAACTTGTCCATAACTGGGGTTACGGTGAAGAAAAAGTGTACAAGAAGTAGGAGCATGTATCGTAGGGTTAATTAAATGAGTAGAGAAATGGTTGTTATCAATGAGGAATCTGTCCTTGAGGCGGAGAGGAGACAGGGAAGTATGACTGAGGAACAAGAGAAAGACTGAGGAAAAATTTAGTAAGTTTAAGGAAGAAGCAGAGACAAGATGAGGAGATCCGACTGAGAAGCAAAACGAGGAGAGAACATAAGAACATAAGAACGAAGGAACACTGCAGAAGGCCTACTGGCCCATGCGAGGCAGGTCCAAGTCTCCTACCGGCTTAAGCCAATGCACCCAACCTAGTCAGGTCAGGTCACATTGACTTAAGGGAGGAACACGGCAACCGACCTGGTAGCACAAGCTATCAGGTCTAACTCACACCCACCCACATCCACTCATGTATTTATCCAACCTATTTTTAAAGCTACACAACGTTCTGGCCTCTATAACGGTACTTGGGAGTTTGTTCCACTCATCCACAACTCTATTACCAAACCAGTACTTTCCTATATCCTTCCTGAATCTGAATTTTTCCAACTTAAAACCATTGCTGCGAGTCCTGTCTAGGCTAGATATTTTCAGCACACTATTTACATCCCCTTTATTTATTCCTGTCTTCCATTTATACACCTCAATCATATCCCCCCTAATTCTACGTCTTTCTAGAGAGTGCAGATTCAGGGCCCTTAGTCTATCCTCATAGGGAAGGTTTCTGATACATGGGATCAACTTTGTCATCCTCCTTTGTACATTTTCCAGAGAATTTATATCCATTCTGTAATAAGGTGACCAAAACTGTGCAGCATAATCTAAATGAGGCCTAACCAAGGATGTATAGAGTTGAAGAACAACCTGAGGACTCCTATTATTTATGCTTCTTGATATGAAGCCAAGGATTCTATTAGCTTTATTGCGAACACTTATGCACTGTTGTCTTGGTTTCAGATTACTGCTAACCAGAACTCCTAAATCTTTTTCGCAATCCGTAATATTAAGATCTACATTATTTAGTTTATATGTGGCATGGTTATTGTCCTGTCCAACATTTAGAACTTTGCATTTGTCTATATTAAACTGCATCTGCCACTTCTCCGACCACTGCATCAGTCTATTCAAATCTTCCTGGAGTGCTCGAATGTCCTCGTCAGAATGAATTCGACGGCCTATTTTGGTGTCATCGGCAAACTTGCCGATGTCGCTCTTTATGCCCTCATCTATGTCGTTTATGTAGATTGTGAACAGCAGGGGGCCCAACACTGACCCCTGTGGAACACCGCTCGTGACACTTCCCCACTCTGATTTCTCCCCATTTATGCAAACTCTCTGCTGCCTATTTGTCAACCATGCCTCTATCCAGGAAAAAATTTCTCCTCCTATTCCATGTGCTTTAATTTTCCTCAATAGTCTCTGATGTGGGACCCTGTCAAAAGCCTTACTGAAGTCCATATACACAATATCATATTCATTACCATGATCTACCTCCTCAAATACCTTAGTGAAAAAAGTTAATAAATTCGTAAGGCAGGAACGCCCCTTTGTAAAACCATGCTGAGATTCGTTGATTAATTTATGCTTTTCAAGGTGGCTACGAACTGCCTCGGCAATTATTGATTCCATAAATTTTCCCACTATGGAGGTTAGGCTTATTGGTCTATAGTTCGAAGCTAAGGACCTGTCACCTGTTTTGAAAATAGGTATCACATTTGCCATTTTCCACTTATCTGGCACCATGCCAGTTTGTAGTGATATGTTGAAAAGATTAGCCAAAGGTGTGCTAAGCTCCTCTTTACATTCCTTTAGAACCCTTGCATACAGTTCATCAGGGCCTGGGGATTTGTTAGGTTTTAATTTATCTATTTGCCTAAGGACCATGTCACTTGTGACCCTAATAGTGCACAGTTTATTATCGTCCTGTTCTACATAATTTATCATTACTGGAATATCGCTGGTATCCTCCTGTGTAAAAACTGAGAGGAAGTATGTGTTAAAAATTCTACACATTTCCTTATCACTGTCAGTGAGCTGACCCGAGGAACTTTTGAGTGGGCCTATCTTGTCCCTGATCTTACTTCTGTATACCTGAAAGAATCCTTTTGGGTTAGTCTTCGATTCTCTTGCAACTTTAACCTCATAATCTCTTTTTGCTTTTCTAATTCCCTTTTTTATTTCTCTCTTTAACTGAATATATCGATTTCTCAATTGCCCCTCTCCTCTTTTGATTTGCCTATATATGCCTCTCTTTTGACCAATCAGATATTTTAATCTATTGTTCATCCATTTAGGATCATTTTTGTTTGATCTGATTTCCCTATTTGGAACATAATTTGACTGAGCAGCTAGAACTATGCCCTGGAAAGCATCATATCGGCAACCATCACCACCTACCTGACCCTTAGTCAGGTCATTCCAGTTCAGCCCACCTAAGTAATTTTTCAGTCCTATGAAATCAGCCAAGCGAAAGTCAGGGACGGAGACTTGATTGCCATTATTAGGGGAATTCCATGATATATTAAAACTGAGTGATTTGTGATCACTTTCCCCAAGCTCATCATTAACCTCAAGATTATTAATTAGTGTTTCCCTACTGGCAAGAACCAAGTCAAGGAGGTTATTTCCCCTAGTTGGCTCTGTCACAAACTGTTTTAAAAAACAATCCTGGATCGTATCAAGAAAGTCACCTGACTCTAAATTTCCTGTCAAATTGCTCCAGTCAATCTGTCTATAGTTGAAATCTCCCATTAGCACAACATTTTCGTATGTAGATGCCTTACGAATTTCGTCCCATAGAAGTTTACTGCACTCCCTATCAAGATTTGGGGCCCTGTAAATCACACCCAAAATTAGTTTTTCTCGGCCCTCGAGAAGCTGTAACCAAACAGATTCAGTGGCTGACGCTTCTAATTTAATATCTTGTCTAACACAACAATTTAAATTGTCTCTGACATACATCGCTACTCCACCACCTTTCCTGTTGACCCTGTCAGTGTGGAATAATTTATAGCCTTGTATGTGACATTCAGAGGGCATCTCTCTATCTTTCAGATTGAGCCAGGTCTCTGTTATAGCAATAATATCTATGTTTCCTGCACTTGCAATTAATCTTAGCTCATCTATCTTATTTCTTACACTCCTGCTATTAGTATAGTAAACCTTAAGGGAGCTAGTCCCTTGCTGCCCTCTGCTGTCCCCCTTTGTTTGCTGACCTGATCTATTGTCTTTATTTATAACTTCATGCTGAATGCCTTTTATACATTTACTGTTTCCAACCCAAGTGTTGCAACCTGCTTGTTTCCCACACACACCCATACCTCTATCTTCCATCTGTCAGCGTGCCTCGTTGTGCTCCCGGTTTTCTGGTGTTTTCACGGTCGCTCTTACGTGCTAGAACTTTAATTTGTGTCATCAATCCTATACGATACATCCCTCTAGCGCCTGGAACCAATCTTGGGCGGAAAACATTATATACTGAGTCAAAAAAGGAGAATTAGTGTGCATTACCTAGCAGAGTTTACTGCCAGAGGGGAATCATAGGCTTGTGTTCCGTGTGAAAAAAAAATAATAATTGAACTTTTCTTGTCAGAGGAAAGAAAGTCTCCCTGAAAACATTGAGTATACATAGTTGGCTCCCTAGTATATTGATGATAAAGGCTAAAGTGTCATTTGAAAACAGGTGAATTTGTAAATGAAGTGATAAGCCTATAGAGGCAGGTGCCAGAAGTCGCCAGAAACTTACCACAGGTCAGCTGTTTTTAATAATCTTCCTGGCCTGCTAGTGTACTCGCATATAATCTAGTGATACCAGTGAATAGCAGAATACAGTGTTGTAGTAGCAACTAACCAGTATTATAATGGTACTTAGTGGAGTGGAGTGACTTTCATTAGTTTCTTTTTCTTGAAATACGAGACGTTACTGTGAATTTCATATAACCTGTAGTTACCAGCGGTCGCAATATACACAACGAGAAGCAATTATTACTACAGAAAAAGCGTCCTTCCTCCAAAATTTGCACCAGTCAACTATAGTGATAATATAGCATTTATTGTGGTGGAGACGGAAAAAAAAATAGAAAAGCTAGATACAGCGATTGATAAACAAGGAGGTCGACCGTTCGTCATTGTAGGAGCTGCCAGATATCACCGGCTCTTCAACACGCAAGTTATACTTTTGTATCAGTCAAATCACATATTACTCGGGTAGATAATTTCCAGTAGATCCTTCATGTGTTAGCTCAAATCACCGACCAGTATGTTTTAAATAAGTGACCCACTGATCAGATCAGATCGACTGGTCCGAACCCTTGACTGGTCCGAACCCTTGACTGGTCCGAACCCTTGACTGGACTGGTTTCAAACAGTTTCGTTGGACAATAAAGCAGACTGTAAACGGATGGGGTTGTAGGCGCCCTTATAAACACAAACATTAAAAATCAGGAACGTGACGGTAAGCTGTCCAATATACAAAAAGAGTTAGAAACAGAAATACAAATAGCTAGAGCTTCATTTAAGGTTATTAATATAATATTCAAGAGGTTGCTAGTAGAATTGCAGTAAATCAACCATTCAAATCATTATGAAGCTGTGTGTAGTCTGTGGTCAGTCAAACAAACGGGCTTCCACATGGATAAATTGTCATTTTTGTGGAAATTGGTGTCACGCCCCTTGTGCAGATATCCCAGAACTAGCTACAAGCAGTATTAAAACAGAGAAGTGTTTTTGGGTATGCCCAAATGAGGAAAATCTGTGGACTAAAATCACAAGGGTATTAAAAGAGGATAACATCAAAGCTGCTTTCATAGAAAACCTGGAAGCTTTCTACAACAGATGGGAACATAAAAAGTCTGGGCTGAATGGTACTGCCCTTGATACTGGCCATGTAGTCACAAACTGTAAGGCTGGAGGTGATGTCCTGGTAGTCAGTAAATGTGGGGCTGATAGTGCTGTCCTGGGAGACAGTAATGGTGAAGCTGGAGGTGCTGTCCTGGGAGACAGTAATGGTGAAGCTGGAGAGACAGTAATGGTGAAGCTGTCTGTCTGGGAGACAGTAATGGTGAAGCTGGAGATTTTGTCCAGGTAGTCGGGAATTATACGCAGGAAGGAATACATATAAATGACCTCATAGGGGACAGGAGCCATAGTAGGGAAACAAGTGTAGTCAAAGATAAGATAAAACCAATATTGCAAACTAGAAATACCGCAGGAAATAGCAAACAAGAGGACTCCAATAGCAATAGTGAGGATAAATTACCAAAAACAACTGGTGGGAGCTCCATTGTTGGTGCTAGGGAGGATAGGAAGTAAGACAGGGAAACATGCACCAACAGGGAATACAGTCACAGAAACCCAAGGCAAACGGAAACCAAGCCTGTGCACATACTATGCACTTGGTATCTGCTGGCATGGGAAATCTGGAAAAACAGATGGGACATGCAACTATGACCACCCTAGAAAATGCCATGCCCATATGACAACAGGAAAATGCAAACTCCCTTCCTGTAAGCTTTTTCACCCTGAAATGTGTACCTCTTCAGTACAGGAAAGACTGTGCTATAACTTAAATTGCCAGGCATACCATCTAAAGGGGACAAAAAGATACAAAACATCCAGGCCATGGGAAAACCTGGGTAGCCACAGCCACTCAAGAGGGAGAGGTTTTTTAGTGCCAGGAAGGAAAAAAAACTGGCAGGAAATGGCAGAAATCGTACACCAAATCCAGTCATTCCTGGAGTGGAACCACAGTCGATGGCCTCCACTCCAAACCAACAGATACAGATACTAATGCCGGAAAAAAAATCCCCCCCCAGTACCAACAATACCACCAGTCCGATAACATTCTTCTTTGCAAATATACAGGGTCTAAAGCCAGCAACAAACAACAAAATACCTTTCATCCGTGGACTGCTTGCAGAGGCAAAGGCAATGTTCGCGGCTTTCACTGAGACCCACATAAAGGATCACTTGGACAACGAAATATGGATCCCAGGTTACAACCTATACAGATGTGACAGAGTGAACAGGCAAAAGGGGGGGGTTGGCCTGTACATTGCAGAGTCACTTGTTTGCACAGAACTGCTTAATGCCTCAAATGACGTAGTGGAAGTTTTAGCAGTAAAGGTCGAGAACCAAAACCTAGTCATTGTGGTAGTCTACAAGCCTCCGGATGCAACATCCCAGCAATTCCAGGAACAGCTGTTAAAAATTGACCACTGTCTGGAAAATCTTCCAGCTCCTGCACCCAACATCTTGCTCCTGGGGGATTTCAACTTAAGGCACCTAAAATGGAGGAATATAGCAAATAATATTGTTGCAGTAATAACACCAGGAGGCAGCTCTGATGAAAACTCACACTCACACGAGCTTTTAAATCTCTGCACAAAATTCAATTTAAACCAGCAAATAATAGAGCCTACTAGACTGGAGAATACACTAGACCTCATCTTCACTAACAATGATGATCTGATAAGAAATGTCACCATATCAAAAACAATATACTCAGATCACAACATAATTGAGGTTCAGACATGTATGCGTGGAGCCCCAGACCGACAAAATGAGACTAGTCACGAGGGAGCATTCACCAAATTCAACTTCAATAACAAAAACATAAAGTGGGACCAAGTAAACCAAGTCCTAACCGATATAAGCTGGGAAGATATACTAAGCAACACAGACCCAAACTTATGCCTAGAACAGATTAACTCGGTGGCACTCGATGTATGCACAAGGCTTATTCCTCTAAGAAAAAGGAGGAGTAGATGTAAAATAGAAAGAGACAGGCGCTCCCTTTACAGGCGACGGAAAAGAATAACAGAGCGGCTAAAAGAGGTCAATATATCTGAAATGCGCAGGGAGACACTGGTCAGAGAAATAGCAAGCATCGAACTTAAGCTAAAAGAATCCTTTAGGAGTCAGGAATCGCGGGAAGAACTAAAAGCCATAAATGAAATCGAAAGAAACCCAAAGTATTTCTTCTCCTATGCCAAATCAAAATCGAGAACAACGTCCAGTATTGGGCCCCTACTTAAACAAGATGGGTCCTACACAGATGACAGCAAGGAAATGAGTGAGCTACTCAAGTCCCAATATGACTCAGTTTTTAGCAAGCCGCTAACCAGACTGAGAGTCGAAGATCAAAATGAATTTTTTATGAGAGAGCCACAAAATTTGATTAACACAAGCCTATCCGATGTTATCCTGACGCCAAATGACTTCGAACAGGCGATAAATGACATGCCCATGCACTCTGCCCCAGGGCCAGACTCATGGAACTCTGTGTTCATCAAGAACTGCAAGAAGCCCCTATCACGAGCCTTTTCCATCCTATGGAGAGGGAGCATGGACACGGGGGTCGTCCCTCAGTTACTAAAAACAACAGACATAGCCCCACTCCACAAAGGGGGCAGTAAAGCAACAGCAAAGAACTACAGACCAATAGCACTAACATCCCATATCATAAAAATCTTTGAAAGGGTCCTAAGAAGCAAGATCACCACCCATCTAGAAACCCATCAGTTACACAACCCAGGGCAACATGGGTTTAGAACAGGTCGCTCCTGTCTGTCTCAACTACTGGATCACTACGACAAGGTCCTAAATGCACTAGAAGACAAAAAGAATGCAGATGTAATATATACAGACTTTGCAAAAGCCTTCGACAAGTGTGACCATGGCGTAATAGCGCACAAAATGCGCGCTAAAGGAATAACAGGAAAAGTCGGTCGATGGATCTATAATTTCCTCACTAACAGAACACAGAGAGTAGTCGTCAACAGAGTAAAGTCCGAGGCAGCTACGGTGAAAAGCTCTGTTCCACAAGGCACAGTACTAGCTCCCATCTTGTTCCTCATCCTCATATCCGACATAGACAAGGATGTCAGCCACAGCACCGTGTCTTCCTTTGCAGATGACACCCGAATCTGCATGACAGTGTCTTCCATTGCAGACACTGCAAGGCTCCAGGCGGACATCAACCAAATCTTTCAGTGGGCTGCAGAAAACAATATGAAGTTCAACGATGAGAAATTTCAATTACTCAGATATGGTAAACATGAGGAAATTAAATCTTCATCAGAGTACAAAACAAATTCTGGCCACAAAATAGAGCGAAACACCAACGTCAAAGACCTGGGAGTGATTATGTCGGAGGATCTCACCTTCAAGGACCATAACATTGTATCAATCGCATCTGCTAGAAAAATGACAGGATGGATAATGAGAACCTTCAAAACTAGGGAGGCCAAGCCCATGATGACACTCTTCAGGTCACTTGTTCTATCTAGGCTGGAATATTGCTGCACTCTAACAGCACCTTTCAAGGCAGGTGAAATTGCCGACCTAGAAAATGTACAGAGAACTTTCACGGCGCGCATAACGGAGATAAAACACCTCAATTACTGGGAGCGCTTGAGGTTTCTAAACCTGTATTCCCTGGAACGCAGGAGGGAGAGATACATGATTATATACACCTGGAAAATCCTAGAGGGACTAGTACCGAACTTGCACACGAAAATCACTCACTACGAAAGCAAAAGACTTGGCAGACGATGCACCATCCCCCCAATGAAAAGCAGGGGTGTCACTAGCACGTTAAGAGACCATACAATAAGTGTCAGGGGCCCGAGACTGTTCAACTGCCTCCCAGCACACATAAGGGGGATTACCAACAGACCCCTGGCAGTCTTCAAGCTGGCACTGGACAAGCACCTAAAGTCAGTTCCTGATCAGCCGGGCTGTGGCTCGTACGTTGGTTTGCGTGCAGCCAGCAGCAACAGCCTGGTTGATCAGGCGCTGATCCACCAGGAGGCCTGGTCACAGACCGGGCCGCGGGGGCGTTGACCCCCTAAACTCTCTCCAGGTAAACTCCAGGTATATAGTATATAATATATATATATATATATATATATATATATTACATATATATATATATATATATATATATATATATATATATATATATATATATATATATATGCAATAAGATCACAGTAAACAGGTGATTTCAGAATATGCAAAACAACCACTCTGAAAGAATAGAGAAATTCCAAGCGCTTTCGTGACTACTCACATTATCAAGGAACTATGAAAGTAAAGCATCCAAGGAAGCTATATAAGGGGTCTGGCCAGCACCTCACTATCAGATCCCACAACGGTTAAACACCTGACGCGCGCCGACCCAACTTGGATAGGTCCTTTGCACAACTCACCCCACAAACTATTCTACCCAAGAAAATTTAAAAATTATTATTTGTCCAGTGTATTATTAAATTCTTCCCAAATTCTATTAATTATAAATGGATCTAATTTATATAAACCAAAGGAAATATTCATATTATTGTCAAAACTGCTTTTTATGAAACAAGATTCAATTATATTCCTGTCGACCATGGACTTGCTTGATACTACTTTCTCAACTTTTTGAAAATCAATTGGATGGTTAAAATCTCTTACATGAATAAATAGAGCATTGGAATCTTGTCCAGTTCTAATGCTATATTTATGTTGTTTTAATCTTAGTTCGAGATTTTTACCAGTTTGACCGTAATAAACTTTATCGCAAATTTTACAAGGAATCTTATAGACACATCCATCAGCATTTTGGGGGGAATTCTTTATCAAAAGTTTTTTTACTGTATCAAGATTTTTGAATACAACTTTAATATTAAAAGTCTTAAGAAGAGAAGGCATATCAACCAAGTTTTCATGGTAAGGGAGAACCAACATATTTTTAGTTGAATAAGGCTGGTTGTCCCTTTTTGGATTGTAAAAAGTATTTCTAGCAACTTTAAAAGATTTATCAATTACATTTCTTGGGTATTTTAAATCTATTTCAAGAAATGTAATTGATAAATCTTTTAAAGTTGCTAGAAATACTTTTTACAATCCAAAAAGGGACAACCAGCCTTATTCAACTAAAAATATGTTGGTTCTCCCTTACCATGAAAACTTGGTTGATATGCCTTCTCTTCTTAAGACTTTTAATATTAAAGTTGTATTCAAAAATCTTGATACAGTAAAAAAACTTTTGATAAAGAATTCCCCCCAAAATGCTGATGGATGTGTCTATAAGATTCCTTGTAAAATTTGCGATAAAGTTTATTACGGTCAAACTGGTAAAAATCTCGAACTAAGATTAAAACAACATAAATATAGCATTAGAACTGGACAAGATTCCAATGCTCTATTTATTCATGTAAGAGATTTTAACCATCCAATTGATTTTCAAAAAGTTGAGAAAGTAGTATCAAGCAAGTCCATGGTCGACAGGAATATAATTGAATCTTGTTTCATAAAAAGCAGTTTTGACAATAATATGAATATTTCCTTTGGTTTATATAAATTAGATCCATTTATAATTAATAGAATTTGGGAAGAATTTAATAATACACTGGACAAATAATAATTTTTAAATTTTTCTTGGGTAGAATAGTTTGTGGGTGAGTTGTGCAAAGGACCTATCCAAGTTGGGTCGGCGCGCGTCAGGTGTTTAACCGTTGTGGGATCTGATAGTGAGGTGCTGGCCAGACCCCTTATATAGCTTCCTTGGATGCTTTACTTTCATAGTTCCTTGATAATGTGAGTAGTCACGAAAGCGCTTGGAATTTCTCTATTCTTTCAGAGTGGTTGTTTTGCATATATATATATATATATATATATATATATATATATATATATATATATATATATATATATATATATATATATATATATATATATATATATATATATATATAAAGTGCAATAGAGAATGGAAAAAGTACAGAAGGCAGAGAACACATGAAAATAGGGAGATTAGTCGCAGAGCCAGGAACGAGTATGCACAGGTAAGGAGGGAGGCCCAGCGACAGTATGAAAATAACATAACATCGAAAATCAAGACTGACCCAAAACTGTTGTATAGCCACATCAGGAGGAAGACAACAGTCAAAGACCAGGTGATCAGACTGAGGACAGAAGGTGGAAAACTCACAAGAAATGATCAGGAGGTATGTGAGGAGCTGAACAGGAGATTTAAGGACGTTTTACAGTAGAGACAGGAAGGGCTCTGGGAAGACAGCACAGAAGGGAACATCAAGAGGGAATATACCAACAAGTGTTGGATGACATACGAACAACCGAGGAGGAGGTGCAGAAGCTGCTAAGTGACCTTGATATCTCAAAGGCGATGGGACCGGACATCTCCCTGTGGGTCCTTAGAGAAGGAGCAGAGATGTTGTGCGTGCCCCTAACCACAATCTTCAACACATCCCTTGAAACTGGGCAACTACCTGAGAAATGGAAGACAGCAAATGTAGTCCCCATATTTAAGAAAGGAAACAGAAATGAGGCACTAAACTACAGACCTGTGTCTCTGACATGTATTGTGTGCAAAGTCATGGAGAAGATTATCAGGAGGAGAGTGGTGGAACACCTGGAACGGAACAAGATTATAAATGAAAACCAGCATGGGTTCATGGAAGGCAAATCTTGTGTCACAAACCTCCTGGAGTTTTATGACAAGGTAACAGAAGTAAGACACGAGAGAGAGGGGTGGGTTGACTGCATTTTCCTAGACTGCAGGAAGGCCTTTGACACAGTTCCCCACAAGAGATTAGTGCAGAAGCTGGAGGATCAGGCGCATATAACAGGGAGGGCACTGCAATGGATCAGGGAATACCTGACAGGGAGGCAACAACGAGTCATGGTACGTGAAGAGGTATCACAGTGGGCGCCTGTGACGAGCGGGGTCCCACAGGGGTCAGTTCTAGGACCAGTGCTATTTTTGATATATGCGAACGACATGATGGAAGGAATAGACTCTGAAGTGTCCCTATTCGCAGATGATGTGAAGCTGATGAGAAGAATTAAATCGGATGAGGATGAGGCAGGACTGCAAAGAGACCTGGACAGGCTGGACATGTGGTCCAGAAACTGGCTTCTCGAATTCAACCCTGCCAAATGCAAAGTCATGAAGATTGGGGAGGGGCAAAGAAGACCGCAGACAGAGTATAGGCTAGGTGGACAAAGACTACAGACCTCACTCAGGGAGAAAGACCTTGGGGTGACCATAACACCGAGCACGTCACCGGAGGCACACATCAACCAAATAACTGCTGCAGCATACGGGCGCCTGGCAAACCTGAGAATAGCGTTCCGATACCTTAATAAGGAATCGTTCAAGACACTGTACACTGTGTATGTTAGGCCCATACTGGAGTATGCAGCACCAGTCTGGAACCCACACCTGGTCAAGCACGTCAAGAAGTTAGAGAAAGTACAAAGGTTTGCAACAAGGCTAGTCCCAGAGCTCAGGGGAATGTCGTACGAGGAAAGGTTGAGGGAAATCGGACTGACGACACTGGAGGACAGAAGGGTCAGGGGAGACATGATAACGACATACAAGATACTGCGGGGAATAGACAAGGTGGACAGAGATAGGATGTTCCAGAGAGGGGACACAGAAACAAGGGGTCACAACTGGAAGCTGAAGACTCAGACGAGTCACAGGGACGTTAGGAAGTATTTCTTCAGTCATAGAGTCGTCAGGAAGTGGAATAGCCTAGCAAGTGAAGTAGTGGAGGCAGGAACCATACATAGTTTTAAGAAGAGGTATGACAAAGCTCAGGAAGCAGAGAGGGAGAGGACCTAGTAGCGATCAGTGAAGAGGCGGGGCCAGGAGCTGAGTCTCGACCCCTGCAACCACAATTAGGTGAGTACACCTGAGTACACACACACACACACACACACACACACACACACACACACACACACACACACACACACATATATATATATATATATATATATATATATATATATATATATATATATATATATATATATATATATACACTACAAGAACAACACTGCAGGAACAACACTGCAGGAACAACACTGCAGGAACAACACTGCAGGAACAACACTGCAGGAACAACACTGCAGGAACAACACTGCAGGAACAACACTGCAGGACCAACACTGCAGGACCAACACTGCAGGACCAACACTGCAGGAACAACACTGCAGGACCAACACTGCAGGACCAACACTGCAGGAACAACACTGCAGGAACAACACTGCAGGAACAACACTACAAGAACAACACTGCAGGAACAACACTGCAGGAACAACACTGCAGGAACAACACTGCAGGAACAGCAATACAGGAACTATACTGCAGGAACAACACTGCAGGAACAACACTGTAGGAACAGCAATACAGGAACTATACTGCAGGAACAACGCTGCAGGACCAACACTGCAGGAACAACACTGCAGGAACAACACTGCAGGAACAACACTGCAGGAACAACACTACAAGAACAACACAGCAGGAACAACACTGCAGGAACAGCAATACAGGAACTACACTGCAGGAACAACGCTGCAGGACCAACACTGCAGGAACAACACTGCAGGAACAACACTGCAGGAACAACACTGCAGGAACAACACTGCAGGAACAACACTACAAGAACAACACTGCAGGAACAACACTGCAGGAACAACACTGCAGGAACAACACTGCAGGAACAACACTACAAGAACAACACTGCAGGAACAACACTGCAGGAACAACACTGCAGGAACAACGCTGCAGGAACAACACTGCAGGAACAACACTACAAGAACAACACTGCAGGAACAACACTGTAGCAACAACACTGCAGGAACAACACTGCAGGAACAACACTGCAGGAACAACACTGATTGAACAACACTGCAGGAACAGCAATAGAGGAACTACACTGCAGAAACAACACTGCAGGAACAACACTGCAGAAACAACACTGCAGGAACAGCACTGCAGGAACAACAATTCAGGAACAATACTGCAGGAGCAATACTGCAGGAACAACACTAGCAACAACACTGCAGGAACAACACAGCAGGAACAATACTGCAGTAACAATACTGCAAGAACAACACTGCAGGAATAACACTGCAGGAACAGCACTGCAGAACCAGCACTGCAAGAAAAACACTGCAGGAACAACGCTGCAGGAACAACACTGCAGGAACAACACTGCAGGAACAGCACTACAGGAACAACACTGCAGGAACAGCACTGCAGGAACAGCACTGCTGAACCAGCACTGCAAGAAAAACACTGCAGGAACAACGCTGCAGGAACAACACTGCAGGAACAACACTGCAGGAGCAACACTGCAGGAACAACACTACAGGAACAACACTGCAGAAAGAACACTGCAGAAACAACACTGCAGAAACAACACTGCAAGAACAACACTGCAGGAGCAACACTGCAGGAACAACACTACAGGAGCAACACTGCAGGAACAACACTGCAGAACCAACACTGCAGAAAAAACACTGCAGGAGCAGCACTGCAGGAACAACACTGCAGAACAAACACTGTAGAACCAACACTGCAGGAACAACACTGCAGGAACAACGCTGCAGAACCGACACTAAAGGAATAACACTGCAGGACTAACACTGCAGGAATAACACTGCAGGAATATCACTGCAGGAATAACACTGCAGGAACAATATTGCAGGAACAACACTGCAGGAACAACACGGCACGAACAACACTGCAGGAACAACACTGCGGAAAAACACTGCATGAACAGCGCTGCAGGAAAAACACTGCAGTGGATCAGGGAATACCTGACAGGAAGGAAACAATGAGTAACAACACTTCAAGCAACAGTCACAAGTAACAACACACTGCCCTCAACAGTCACAAGTAACAACACACTGCCAGCAGCAGTCTCGAGTAAAAATACACTGCCCTCACCAGTCACAAGTAACAACACACTGCCAGCAACAGTCACATGTAATTCCACACTGCCCTCAACAGTAACCAGCAACAACACACTCCCTGCAACAGTCACAAGTAACAACACACTGCCATCAACAGTCACAGGTAACAACACACTGCCATTAACAGTCAAAAGTAACAACACACTGCCGGCAACAGTCACAAGTAACAATACAGTGCCCTCAACAGTCACAAGTAACGGCAGAATGCCATCAACCGTCACAAGTAACAACACACTGCCAGCAGCAGTAACATGCAACAACACACTGCCAGCAACACTCACAAGTAGGAACACACTGCCAGCAAGAGTCACAAGTAACAGCACGCTTCCAGCAACAATCAAAAGTAACAACACACTCCTAGCAAGAATCACAAGTAACAACACAATAACATCAATAGTCACAAGTAACCACACACCACCAGCAACAGTTACAAGTAACAACACACTGCCAGAAACAACCACAAGTAACAAGACTCTCCCATCAACAGTCACAAGTAACAACACATTGCCAGCAACAGTCACAAGTAACACCACACAGCCAGCTACAGTGACAAGTAACAGCACACGCCCAGCAGCACTCACGAGCAACAACACACTGCCCTCAACAGTCACAAGTAACAGCACACTGGCAGCAACAGTCACAAGTAACAACACACTGCTCTGAAAAGTCACAAGTAACAGCAAACTGCCATCAACATTCACGTGTAACAGCACACTGCCATCAACATTCACGTGTAACAGCACACTGCCAGCAACAGTTATATGTAACAACACTCTACCAGCAACAGTCACAAGTAACAACACACTGCCCTCAACAGTCACAAGTAACAACACACTGCCAGCAATAATCTCAAGTAACAACACACTGCCATCAACAGTCACAAGTAACAACACACTGCCAGCAACAGTCACAAGTAACAACACACTGCCCTCAACAGTCACAAGTAACTGCACACTACCAGCAATAATCACAAGTAACAACAAACTGCCAGCAACAGTCACAAGTAACAACACACTGTCAGTAACAGTTACAAGTAACAGCACACTGCGAGCAACAGTCACAAGTAACAACACACTGCCAGCAACAGTCACAAGTAACAACATACTGCCAGCAACAGTCACAAGTAACAACATACTGCCAGCAACAGTCACAAGTAACAACACACTGCCATCAACAGTCACAAGTAACAACATACTGCCAGCAACAGTCACAAGTAACAACACACTGCCATCAACAGTCACAAGTAACAACACACTGCCATCAACAGTCACAAGTAACAACACACTGCCATCAACAGTCACAAGTAACAACATACTGCCAGCAACAGTCACAAGTAACAACACACTGCCATCAACAGTCACAAGTAACAACATACTGCCAGCAACAGTCACAAGTAACAACACACTGCCATCAACAGTCACAAGTAACAACACACTGCCATCAACAGTCACAAGTAACAACACACTGCCATCAACAGTCACAAGTAACAACACTCTGCCATCAACAGTCACAAGTAACAACACACTGCCAGCAACAGTCACAAGCTGCAAAACAGTAAAA
>NW_027199900.1:0-26771 GCF_038502225.1 Cherax quadricarinatus | reverse complement strand
AGGGAAAAGGTGTGTGGAAGGAGAGAGAGGTGATGACCCAGTCTACAGGGGAGCATCTTCAAGATAATAGAACATGGAGTAAAATAGTGGAGGACAATCCGGAAGAATGTGTAACATTACCGGAGGTCTCTCAGGTTATTGAGAATATGCGTTTGGAGGATGAGGTGAGACGAGTGGATTTGGGTAGTCAGGTTACGGCTACAATAGATAATGTTATTCAAGAATTCTTAGGTAATCAGAATGAGGGCGAGACACTAAGCATGGTGTCAGATGGGAAACTTATAGGTGAGGAAGGAATTGAAGAGGTGAGTAATGTGGGTAATGGGGATAGGCAATCAAACAGGATTAGTGAGGTTGTGGTTGAAGTACACAACGTAGATTGTGGAGAAGAGGGAATGCACATAGTAGAGGCATCACGTAAGAGAGAGGCAGGGGCTTCTGATAGTGATGATGTCCTCACACCAGCGCAACGAACGGGTAAGAAACTATCAGTGGATGTAAAAAAAAAAATAATAACAGGGGGGGGGGGGGAAAGGGGCAGAGGAATGGTGAGGCAAAGAAAGGACAATGTGAAAAGAATGTTCAGCAAAAACGTAAGGAAACGCAAGGATATCGGTCGATTGGTAAGCCCCCGATAGCATTTTTAAGTGTCTAACCTTAAATGTTAATGGCCTAAGGGCTGATGTAAAGCGTAAGATATTTAGTGTTTTTTTAAAGAGACTTGGCATACAAGTAGTATTTTTACAAGAGCATAATTTTAGGTATGGAAGGGATTTGTTGGTAGATGGATATAAAGTTTATGCTGGGTATACTGGGAAGCTTAAGGGAGGTGCTGCTGTTTTAATAGCTGAGACCAGTCCTTTCCAATTGTTACATTGGGAAGAAGGGGGAGATGGGAGAGTAGCGAGGGTGGATGGGACATGGGGTGGGGAACGTGTGTGTTTTGTGAGTGTATACATGCCGGCGGACAGTAATAGACGTGTTAAAGAGGAATTTGTAAGGGACACACTAATTTATCATATGCGGGGTTTACCTGTTTATTCATTATTTGGAGGGGATTGGAATAGTGTGATACGTAGAAAAGATGTGGAGCCGAGGGATGCAGGGTGTGTTTTGGGGGTCCTACGAGATGTTTTAGGGGGAGCTGGCTTCGCGGATGTAGTGAGGGGGAGGGGTGGAACGTGGAGCATACTTATGTGAGGAGAGGATATGCGGCACGACTAGATCGTATTTATGCTTCTCCCGGGTTACAGGTGGCTACTACAGAAACTATAAATGTAGTGTTTTCAGATCATAGAGGAGTGGTCGTGGATGTGGGATGGGGAGGTTTACCAAAGCGTTACATGAGTTATTGGAAACTTAATGTGAGATTGTTAGATGAGCTGGAGGACGGTGATAGTTTTGTTGAGTGGTGGACAAAGGAGTGGACCAAGGGGAGAAAAGGAGGTGATATACTACGATGGTGGGAGGAATATGCCAAACCAGGAATCAAAAATTTTTATATGAGGAAAGGAAAGGAGGTAAGTCAATGGAAATATGGCTTACAGAGATATTTGGAAGGGCAGCTGAAACAGTGCTATGAAGGTTTTAGTGGGGTTTATCCAGTACAAGAGATTGAGGGCATCAAAGCGCAATTAATGGAAATGCAGAATGCAAGATTTGATGGTGAGAGAATGAGAGGTGGATTGGAAGATGTTTTATGGGGAGATAAGCCATCCGCCTGTGTATTGCGGCGATTAAAGACGCGACAGAAGACAATGACTATGATGAAGTTGGACGTACATACGGATGTGGGAGGGTATACGATGGGACAGAGGTTAGTAACTACGGAAAGTATGAGTGGTTATGCTGATAAGTGGTTTGAGATATATATGAGAGGGGGAAACAGGAAGATAGCAGATATGAAGATTTTAGAGAAGGGGATACAGAGAAACCTAGAGTCAGCAGATAGAGCGATGATAGAAGGGCCTATAGATGAAGAGGAAGTGTGGACGGCTTTAAAAGGGATGAGTGTCGGGAAAGCACCTGGGATAGATGGAATCCCAAATGAATTTTATTTGAGCAACTGGGATGTCATGAAGGAATTCTTGGTGCAGTTGATGAATGTAATGAAGGATAAGGGAAGCATGAGTCTAACACAAAGGACAGGTGTAGTAGTTATGGTTCCAAAGGGGGAAGTACAGAATAGCATCCTAGATTATAGAGGTTTATCATTAATGTGTGGGGATTATAAATTGTTTGCCAGGGTGTTAGGTAATAGATTGCGTAAAGTAATTGGGAAGGTTATAGATGGGGGACAGATGGGTGTGCCAGGGAGAACAATGTTTAGTGGGCATGGGAGGATAAAAGGTTATATAGAGGAGCGTAGGATGGATGGTGGAGGTGTTCTTGCGTTGGATTGGAAGGCGGCTTATGATTGTGTAGAGAGAGAGACATTATGGATGATCATGAGGAAGATTGGGTTCGGTGAGGAAATTGTGCAGTGGGCGGAAACTTTATATAGAGGTGCAGAAATACGAGTGCAAATAAATGGAAGGGTGGGGAAGATGGTTAGTATGGGTAGGGGGCTGAGGCAGGGATGCCCCATGTCTCAGATCCTATTTGCATGTATGCAAGACCCATTATATAGGTTGATAAATGTAGGAGTAAGTGAGGGGGAGGTAAGACTTAGGGGTGCTACGGGTATAGTTGGTTATGTGGATGACACTACGGTCTTAGTGGGGGGAGAGGAGGGGTTAAAGAATGTAAGTAGAATTGTTGAAATATTTAGTGGAGCAACAGGTATGAATGTTAATAGTGAGAAGTCGAAATTACTGGAGGTGGGGTCATGGGTGGGAGGGGAACTGGGAAAAAAGTATGGATGGCAGGTAGTAGAGCAGATAAAAATTTGTGGAGTATTGTACAGAGGGGCAGCGCAGGGGGCTAGAGAGGCAAATTCTAAAAGGGTAGTGCAAAGAGTATTGCTTAGGTTAGGGGGAATAAGAACGAGTGGTTTGACTATACAACAGAGAGTCATTGTAGTTAATACACTCATTTATCCTAAATTGTGGCACGTGGCTGTGGTGTACCCATTGATGGCGAAAGACGTGCGGCAAGTGCAAAGGAAAGTACTGAATTTTATATGGGGATATGGTTGTCATTGGCTGAGGCAAACGGTTGTAATGACACCGCTGGCAAAGGGGGGTTTAGGTTTAATTCCTTTGGGTAGCAGACTGAAGAGCATGTACGTGAAGCATTGTTATCTGAGATTGGGTGGGGAACGTGGTGTCAGAGTGAGGGATGTGATGGAAGATGTGAGGCGATGGTGGGGGGGTAGGGACTTAGAGGAGTGTATGAGTATGTTGAGATACTTATTACAAGTAAGAAATCCGGAAAATGTAACGGCGTGTGTTTTGGGGAGGTTGGTAAGGGTTCAAGAGGTGTTGGAAGGGGAGACTGTTTTTCCATTATATAATTGGACACGAATCTGGGGAGACTTCAGTAAGTTACGGGTGAAGTCAAGGGTGAAGGAAACTATGTATAGGTTTTTACATGGGATTTTGCCAACTAAAGTACGACTGTATCAGATGGGAATTTTGCAGTCTCAATGTTGTGTTTTGTGTGGGGGGGAGGAAACAGCATATCATGTGGTGTATTTCTGTGAGCATATCGAGAGGGCACGTCTATGGTTTCGCAGAGTGTTGGATATGGTGGGTGGGAGTAGGTTAGTGGTATTAAGGGCACTGAGTTTGGATATAGAGGGAGTGGGAGATAGTGTGAGGAGGGCCGTCATGTATTTAGTGGCAGATTATGTCTATATATCGTGGGTGATGAGGGAGGTGGGGGGGGAGGAACGAATAAGGGCTTTAGCAGGACATTTCTATAAAACAAAGTGTATAAATGAGGTAGTGTATGGACGTAGATGGGCTAGAGATTTTCCGGTATCGTATAGAGGTATGACTGTGAGAGGGTTGCGCGAATTAGTGTTGTAATGGCTGGGTGGACTGGTCTCTGTAAAAGGGGGGAGGGAAAAATGAATTACATGGATATAGAATATCATGATTATTAAGCATAGTTTCCTGAGAAGCAAGAGGCGGCTTATCAATTCGATTAGGGGCTATAATGTTGTATTATTAACCATAGTGCGTGAAAGAGCAAGTCTAAAATTGCTCTGAAACATGTCAATAAACATCTAGAATTTGTTGAACAAGACAATACGTGTTTAATAATATACATTCTTGGTATATGTAATACAAGTGTGTATTTCAATATCCAGTGTACAGTTATCATATTGTTTGACATTGTTCACTATAGTAAAGTAGTGTTATTATACATATATTGTCATAAAGTATAATAGTTGTCAGTATTTTAAAAGTTCTTTGAATAGTTTTAAGATGTTGTGGAGTCTATATTTCATGTCAGCTCATAGATAAACGTGTAAGTGTATTGCGAATATGTTAATTCATTTATTTCTGTGGAGGATCTGCTAAGGCTTCTTTTATTTATTAATGCATTGTAATGTTTTAAACTAAAAATGATAATGTATGGAGTATATAAAACTGTTAAAGTACATGTTCACCATTGTGGTTTAGCGCAACTTTTTGAGTATAATAATAACAATAACGTAAATGTTGGGGGGGGGGTGAGTCACTAGTATTGTAAGTGCTTTGTGTCATTTTACATTATGAAAAAAAAACAGTAATGGAAGCACTGTGTATTTTGCAGTAGTGTGTTAGTTATGTAGTTAGGTGTATATCAGAATCATTATGAATAGTGTTACTTAGTGGACCGGAACAGAGCCACTGATAATGCCTCTTTTTATATATATTTATATCACATTTATATACGTAACTATCTATGTATATTGTATGAACTGCTTTAAATAAAATATAAAAAATAAAAAAGCAGGTGGTGAATGCGGTTGCGTATGTGGTCACAGATTTTATTTATATATCTTGGGCAATGAGGGAGGTGGGAGTCGAGGAAAGGATAAGAGTGTTAGGGGCCACGATGTATAGAACAAAGTGCCGCAATAGGGATCTTTATGGGGGAAGATGGGAGACAGCATTTACTGAAGGTTATCGTAGATTCAGGTTGAAGGATTTAAGAGATTTAAGTGTAAAGTAAGGGGTTGCGGCGGGCTAGTTTCTTGAGTATGGAAATGTGTATAGATGTTAGCGTGTGTGGTATGTTTGGTAATATAATAAATAAGCTTCTTTTGTGATGTGAGTTTGGTCTGGGTAGTTGTGTAAGATATGTTATTCACATTGTTTTTCAGAAGGTATCGAATTTAATATGTAAGTAGTGGTGTTTACACTACATGATTGTGTGTATAATGTGTGAGAGGGTACATCTCACAGTATTTGTGTGTTTGATGGTTTGAGGTGACACAAGGCATGATCTAAGTATGTCTGGATTCTCCTTTTGTCCTCAAAGGTGTTATACAAAGATAGTACTGTGGTGTATGTGATGTGTAGGTTTATATGTATTCAACACATGCTTGTTGTATGTTCCCTTTCGTTACTTTGTTTCAATTGTCATTACAATGCACTTTGTATAGCATTATACAACGGTATCGTTCTTTACCATATGAAGTAATTTTTTTAGACGCATTCCTTTTGTGTCTGAGATTGTTGTATACGGGTTTAAGTGTAAATGTAATGAGTCGGTTTTGAGATCTATGCTCTTTTCTTTGTATGTTTATTTGTATTTTGGTAATGTAAAGCTGTAATGTTAGGGATAAGTATGTAGATGTTCTAGTAGGATTATGATGTTAGGTTTTGGTTTATTGATTAATGAGAAGGCTGGAAGTAACTGTTACATTTTCTTGTATATATTATTTTCAATTGTATGAGTCTTCGTCATATGTCATGTTAAATGTAAAATTTATATGGAAGTTAGGTTTTGAGTCATTGAATGTTTTTGTCAGTTCATGACCCTGTTACGGTGTTTATTTGCAGCTATGTTATTGCCGTTAGTTATTATTGTATGTTATACAGATATATCTTGCAAGTATATAGGTGCAATCCATTTGTGTTAGTTTATTATGTGTTTGGTTTTCTTATGTCAATGGCCGAACCTTCAGGATTGAGATCCATACTGTTTCCTTTTATTTTTATATTTATGTATACTGTATTGGTTATAAATAAAATATAAAAAAAAAAATTACCAGGAACCATAGACAAAGTGACAGCAACTTACAGAAGGGTTATATACAGGGCATTCTCACTGCAGCTTTATGTGAACCTTCTTCTAATCTTCCTAGACGATACATCACTGCCCTTAAGGACCTCGCTAACGACCCCAACATTATCGTCACCACCGCCGACAAAGGAGGTGGAGTCGTTGTGAGGGAAAAGTAGGTGTAAGTGGGGTTAAGGTTGTTCGGGCAACCAGGAACCATTAGTTACGTCGCGTGCACTCCCCTTCCTCTGGCGGGCTGGGGCGAAACTAGTTCCTGGTGTCCGATTTGTTAGTTTCTACTCCTGGTAATATTGACCTTACCTGGTGTGGGTTGAAGTTTGGAGAGTCACTTCACCTCCACTCTTCTCCTAATCAGGTAGGGTGATCTACCAGGAGTATTACTGTTTGTTCTTTTCTTTTGTTTGCTGGTTACCAGTAATGATTTTGGCATTTATCATTCTTTTCCATTCTTAAATGTTATATTATCATGACTATGGGTAACCAGTTTATTTTTTTCTTATTACCAGCTCTGTTCCTGGCGTGGTCATCCAGGATAGACGCCAGATAAAGGAGCAAGACTTGTGTTAATAATACTTATTAACATTATTCTACTACTACCGGCCCTTACCTATTCTACTTGTGGTGCTCCATCCAAGTGGTAGGAAATTCCAAAACATCGGATTATCACCATCCGCCCTGGATAACTTACATCAATAATATCAGAAGATCTATCCAGGGCCATACCTACTCCTGCCCAACTACAAGAACTGAAGGCCATTTTTTTTATTATATTTAAATTTTAAGTAAAATCCTCAAAAATCATTATTATTTTTCCTAGTTATTTCTTTATTTATTTTTCCATTAGTTTCTTTGTTCAGTTGGAAGGCGTTCCACTGACAGTCGTCATACTCAACACCAGCGACAACAACACTAAAATGATGGACCTTTTGAGTGACCAGTCTACATACGAACCCATCAGCACTCAACAGTGGGAGACATTCACCACAGATTTTCTATACAAAACCAGACAAATACTCAAACGCACTAGAGAAGGGAAGAAACTTGTGTACCTGTTACCCAGCAACCCTAAACCAGCACACATGTATGGTTTACCCAAGACCCATAAACACAATATTCCTCTCAGACCAATCACGTCAGGTATAGGCAGTGCTCCACACAAACTAGCCGGAGTTCTTGCCAAACATCTTTCCTGCCTTTTGGGGACCATCAGCCCCGCTCATCTTAACACTCAGGCGACCATCTCAACCGCATCCGAAACCTCTCCATCTGTAACAAGAAACTAAGCAGTTTGGACGTGACTTCCCTTTTCACAAAAGTACCTACCACTAAAGCCATCGAGGTTCTACGACGTAAAGTCAATCAGGACCTTAATCTTCCTCTACCTCCCGGAGATTTTGTTGACTTGATTGAACTCTGTGTTAATTTCAACTGTTTTTCTTTCAATAACAAGCTCTACTAACAAACCTACGGCATGGGAATGGGGTCCCCCATCAGTGCCGTCCTAGCCAACTTATACATGGAACACCTAGAGTCCGAACACTTCGCCAACATCATCCCTTCATGCGTCACTTGGTTACGTTACGTGGACGACGTCCTCGTAATAACTCCCAAACGTTTTGATGTGCGGAATCTTCAGGCAAGGCTCAACGCAGTTGAACCGGTGATCCAGTTTACACTAGAAGAGGAGTCCAATGACAAGCTACCTTTCCTAGACGTCCTCATTCACAAAGTAAATAATCTAAGATTTCAAGTTTACCGGAAACCTACAAATAAAAATGATCTCGCACACTTCTATTCCAGTCAAGATACCAAGACCAAAAGAGGCATCATCATCGGGTTTTTCCTAAGAGCATACCGAATTTGTAGTCCTGAGTTTCTTGACGAGAAATGTACATACATTCACCAAACATTCACTGAGTTACATTTTCCTTCCTTTGTCATCAAAGACTGCAAGAAAAGAGCTCTTCAGATCATTAATTCTCCACACACCAACATCACTCCCAACAAAGTTATAATTCTTCCCAACAGCCAGGTTGCACTGAACATTTGTAAAGTACTTTCACAAGCTAACACCAGAGTCGCCATCGCTTCCAGCACTTCAATAAAGGATCTGACCAGGACAAAATCAAAGCACCACGAACCAGTCAATGCAGGGGTTTACACTATACCCTGTGGAGGCTGTGACAAGATTTATGTAGGTGAAACAGCAAGAGACCTCGACACCCGCCTCAATGAACACATTTACGCATGTAAGAACGATAACTTGAACAACGCCTGTGTACAACACCGAAATTCCACTATTCATCTCATGAAATTCAGGGACGCCCAAATAGTGACCAAAGAAACTAATTTCCGCAGACGCAAGTGCCTCGAATCAGCACTAATCGCTGTTTCTAATACAATTAAACAAAACAAAGGCAGCTTCACCATCTCTGAAGTCTTAGCAAGAATCCTCCTGAAAACAGTAAACCCTGCCATCACATAGTCTCTCCTGTTAATACAACACAAAGCACATTACAGAGAATGAACACTGAAACAGGCCTTCTCTATCCAGTCTATATTTGTCTAACTTATTTTCATGTTACCCAAGTAATAGCTTTGATATCCTTTTACTCATGTACCATATTGTATTACTACTACTACTACCACCACCACTAGTATTGCACCTCACTCTGAGTCTATATATACCCTCTGTGTCCATGTATTGTTTGTAACGGCTTGACAAAGCTCCTGGAGAGCGAAACGTTGCCACAATAAAATGTCACATTAGTTGCACTTGTGTCCTTTTACTTTACATAAAATGTATTTAGTTGGATTAGGCTAAATTAAATTGCGCTTGTTATAATAAGGTTAGGTATGTTTTCTAAGGTTCTTTTGGTACAAAATCATTAATTACATAAACTTTAAATGTATAAGAAAAATTTTTAGAAAGGACTTAATTTTAAACGAGTTCTTGCTAATTGACCAGTTTTACTTATTCGGTACGACATATATATACTTTTACATTTGTAAGTTATGGCATATTCATATGTACACATAATATCCTTACCATGCCTCAGCATATTTCCGACCACCTTGATCTAACGACGAAATACAAAGTCGTGATATTTTCCAAGATTCTACTACATTAAGTTCAAGGAACGTGAGGCTTCTTTGTGAGTGGATTATCTTCTCGTACTTGTCGTTCCAGAGGCAGACAAGCTCACCCCTTGTGCCTTCCAGACAAAAAAAAAAAATGCCATTTGGGGATAAACCGCTTCGGTAACTGAGGCAAGGAGTATAGACATTAAATTATTATTATTATTATTATTATTATTATTATTATTATTTATTATTATTATAAAAAAAGAAGTGCTAAACTAGGTGTAAAATTATGAAATCCACAGTCAATACTTATTGTTAGCGTGTTAGATACAAGGTTGTTAACTCTAGGCAGAATAGTGTATACTTCAGTCCTTATTATAGTGTTTAAAATAAACATACAAGCTACCAGTTCATTATTTATGGCCTCACTGAATTCATCAAATTTTTTAAACTCTAAAGACGTGAGTTTATAATTTTTCTTATTTTTTTTTCATTTACAATATTCTATAATCCTACATAAAACATTTGATTTTAAGCTCTATAAGAAACAGTAGGTTAATAAAATTTAAAAAAAAAAAAAAAAAGTCACCGGGTATGTACAAAGCCTCTAAAAATATAAAAATATTTTTAGTTAAGACGCACCAACACTTAAGTGTTTTAAGCTGACCAGAAGAGGCTTTCTCTGGTTATTACACTGAAAACAATTAACAAAATAGGCAATTTAAAATTTACATAGCTCAAAGTGAAAGCCCATCGATATTTTAACAGTTATGGCTATCAAAAAAAGGCATTCTTCAGTTACTTCTCTGAATCCAAAGACTCCAAGATTTTAAAAATGTCATTAAAAGTATATATAATCTTAACTTACAGGCCACCATATTTCATTTTGAATGTATAAGTGTAAATACTTTAAATGTACACAAGTATCACTTGTTCTGAAACAATGGTTTGTGCTAAAGAATCTGTGGGAGGTGTTTTCTCTATATATCGAATACTTATATAGTTTATGACAGTAGATTTGTTATTAGAGTTTAAGTTTCTTATGATCTCTCCTCTCATGGACTGATGGCTGTATCAAAATCATCAGTTACCATTTTTTTTTCTTTTTTGAGTTGAAGATGTTGGCAAGAGTGACATATATAAAGAAGGAGGTTTAAAAAGAATTAAGAAAGCTGAGTTATAACTATGTATTTTATAAACATTCCCATAATTACGAGAGTTAACTTTAAATATTTTTTTGGTCAATCCTCAGGCATAAGTCACTACTGTGAAATAAAAGGGGAAGAAAATCAGGTAAGGTGAAGAAACGATACGAATGCCTGAAGACAGGTACGGTGAAAAGGTGAGAATAAAATGAGAAGACTGGTCACATGAGGAGAAAGCTAAAGGTCAGGTCAAGAAAGAGGTATTCTGTCAACTAGAGAACTTGTCAATATACAGTAAGGTTACAGATGTAAGCATCTTCAAATAGTATATAAAAAATAAATGCACAACATCGTCAAGGTAACACTGTGGAACCCGGATCTCCATCGTATGCGTATCTTACACTGCCAGCCTTACCGCTGACAAATTCATAAGTACGTCAGGAGATATGCTCGGTATTATACTCACCCCAAGATCTTTTTCCTTGCCCCCTTCCCCCTAGCCTGTAATGTGTCTTTGGTCTGATTTGACCTTCCCCAATCTTTATGACTTAGCACTTGATGGGGTTAAACTTCTGGAGTGAGTTGCTGGACCAGGCTTGCATCCCGTCCAGATCCCTTTGTAGTCCTACCTGATCCTCATCCACTAGAATTCTCCGTATCAGCTTCATATTGTCTGCAAACAGGGACAACTCTGTATCTATCAATTCCGCCATGTCATTCACATATAAAAAAAACAGCACGGGCCATAGGACTGACTTGTGGAGCCTCGCTCTTCACAGGCGCCCACTCTGACACATCGTTACGTACCATCACTCTGTGTGTGTGTGTGTGTACTCACCTATTTGTACTCACCTATTTGTGGTTGCAGGGGTCGAGTCCTAGCTCCTGGCCCCGCCTCTTCACCGGTTGCTACTAGGCCCTCTCTCTCCCCGCTCCATGAGCTTTATCAAACCTCGTCTTAAAACTGTGTATGGTTCCTGCCTCCACTACGTCATTTTCTAGGCTATTCCACTGCCTTACAACTCTGACTGAAGAAATACTTCCTAATATCTCTCTGACTCATTTGTGTCTTCAACTTCCAATTGTGGCCTCTTGTTTCTGTGTCCCCTCCCTGGAACATCCTGTCTTTGTCCACCTTGTCTATTCCACGCAGTATTTTATATGTCGTTATCATGTCTCCCCTGACCCTCCTGTCCTCCAGTGTCGTCAGGCCGATTTCCCTTAATCTTTCTTCATAGGACATTCCCCTTAGCTCTGGAACTAACCTTGTCGCAAACCTTTGTACTTTCTCTAGTTTCTTGACGTGCTTTATCAAGTGCGGGTTCCAAACAGGTGCTGCATACTCCAGTATGGGCCTGACATACACGGTGTACAGTGTCTTGAATGATTCCTTACTAAGGTATCGGAATGCTGTTCTCAGGTTTGCCAGGCGCCCATATGCTGCAGCAGTTATCTGATTGATGTGTGCTTCCGGAGACATGCTCGGTGTTATACTCACCCCAAGATCTTTCTCCTTGAGTGAGGTTTGCAGTCTTTGGCCACCTAGCCTATACTCTGTCTGTGGTCTTCTGTGCCCTTCCCCTATCTTCATGACTTTGCATTTGGCAGGATTAAATTCGAGAAGCCATTTGCTGGACCAGGTGTCCAGTCTGTCCAGGTCTCTTTGAAGTCCTGCCTGGTCCTCATCAGATTTAATTCTCCTCATTAACTTCACATCATCTGCAAACAGGGACACTTCTGAGTCTAACCCTTCCGTCATGTCGTTCACATATACCAAAAATAGCACTGGTCCTAGGACCGACCCCTGTGGGACCCCGCTCGTTACATGTGCCCACTGTGATACATCATTACGTACCATGACTCGTTGTTGCCTCCCTGTCAGGTATTCTCTGATCCATTGCAGTGCCCTTCCTGTTATATGCGCCTGATGCTCTAGCTTCTGCACTAATCTCTTGTGAGGAACTGTGTCAAAGGCCTTCTTGCAGTCCAAGAAGATGCAATCAACCCACCCCTCTCTCTCTTGTCTTACTTCTGTTATTTTATCATAAAACTCCAGAAGGTTTGTGACACAGGATTTGCCTTCCGTGAATCCGTGCTGGTTGGCATTTATACTCCTGTTCCGTTCCAGGTGCTCCACCACTCTCCTCCTGATAATCTTCTCCATAATTTTGCATACTATACACGTCAATGACACAGGTCTATAGTTTAGTGCCTCTTTTCTGTCTCCTTTTTTGAAAATGGGAACTACATTTGCCGTCTTCCATACCTCAGGTAGTTGCCCAGTTTCCAGGGATGTGTTGAAGATTGTGGTAAGTGGCACGCACAACATATCTGCTCCCTCTCTAAGGACCCACGGAGAGATGTCCGGTCCCATTGCCTTTGAGGTATCGATGTCCCTTAGCAGTTTCTTCACCTCCTCATCTGTATATATGTCGTCCAACACTTGTTGGTGTATTTCTTGCTGGTGTCCCCATCTGGTCTGTCCCCCCAGAGTCCTTCCTGTCTCTACTGTAAATACTTCCTTAAATCTCGTGTTGAGCTCCTCACATACCTCTTGATCGTTTCTTGTGAGTTCTCCACCTTCTTTCCTCAGCCTTATCACCTGGTCCTTGACTGTTGTCTTCCTCCTAATGTGGCTATACAGCAGTTTCGGGTCAGATTTGACTTTCGATGCTATGTCGTTTTCATACTGTCGCTGGGCCTCCCTCCTTATCTGCGCATACTCGTTTCTGGCTCTTCTACTAATCTCCTTGTTTTCCTGGGTCCTATGCCTCCTGTACCTTTTCCATTCTCTGTTGCACTTAGTTTTTGCCTCCCTACACCTTCGGGTAAACCAAGGACTCGTTTTGGTCTTCCTATTATTTCTGTTTCCCTTGGGAACAAAACTTTCCTCTGCCTCCTTGCACTTTGTTGCCACATATTCCATCATCTCGTTTACTGATTTTCCTACCATTTCTCTGTCCCATTGAACCTCCTGCAGGAAGTTTCTCATACCTGTGTAGTCCCCCCTTTTATAGTTTGGCCTGTCCCCTTCAGTTCCTGTTACCTTCTCCACTTGTAACTCTACTATATAGTCAAAACTCAGAACCACATGATCGCTAGCTCCAAGGGGCCTCTCGTAAGTGATGTCCTCAATGTCTGAACTGCTCAGGGTGAACACAAGATCCAGTCTTGCTGTGTGTGTGTGTGTGTGTGTGTGTGTGTGTGTGTGTGTGTGTGTGTGTGTGTGTGTGTGTGTGTTTGAAAGCAAGACGAACGCCAGTTGAGGATGATGAGTGTTTTGGTTGTCCAACGTTAAAAACAGATGGCAGCATTGGGAAAGTGAGGGAGGTTATTCACGAAGATCCTCGTCAAAGTATCCAGGACATTGCAAGTGTTATGGTAGATTTATGTTGGTCGTGTCAAAGAATTTAGACTAAAAATTTGTACATGAGGCGAGTGACTGCAAAATATGTGGCCCTCTTAATGACTCAAGACCAGAACATAGTTTTCTGGCAACATTCGACATGGCGATGGTCTCCCACACTTCAAGTTCCCCAAATCTAGCTCGCTGTGACTTCTTTCTCTTCCCAAAAATAAGGCTATATATATTTTCCGCAGCAGTCAAAGACACTTTTAATAGCACCCTCATGTTTACATTAAAAATGACCTAAGTAACTGAGGCAAAATAGTTTATCCTACTAACCACTTTTAGTGGAAAATATTTGTGGACAAAAATTCTCTCTTACCAGGGAATTATTGCAGTCGAGAGATCCCGAATGTAAAGAATAACTTGAGAACAATATCTTTAAGACAATAAATTATTACCTAGCAATACTGTAAGTCATATTAAGTGAAATTTGAAGTAAATTAAAACTGCTTGTCTCACCTTGTGGTGGTAATGTGGTTCGCCACATATCTCCCTGTACACATCCAGTGAACTAAATGTTAAAAGAACTCCAAAGCTATGTTTAGAAGTTAGGAGAACCAAGGGAGGTGAATGGATGAATCAGAGGGCCATCACTCGTAGTGCGTCTCACAAACGAGACGTCATCAGATCCGCCTAGCTTTATCTTGGCGATGTAGTCAAGACAACGCTAGGCGGAAATTCTTCATACTATCGTAGGTCATCCTGAAATGGTAGATTAACAATAATCGGGTCTTCTAGTAAAATCGCCCGTATATGACACACGAAGCAATACGATCTTTTTGACGCAACAGTTGTAAAACCTCCCTGCTAGGAGAGGTCTAGCAATTTTATTTTTTTCTTATGTTGATAGTGACGATTATTTATTGATACACGATGTGACATTAGTCATTTAGTTTATGTACAGTATTTATTTCACTCATTTACTTATACAACTAGGTATTTAAATTTTTTTTTAATAATCGAAAGGGTTAGATTTGTCATATAAATCAAGGGCGCTGCTTGGTCACTGAGCTGTTCTCGTGGATGCACATATTTACTAAGTAAGGAATGAAAAAGAATACATGGAGAATTTCCATCGGCATTTTCCTGGCCTGTCTACGATACGATATGGAATTTTTATTAATTTTTTGTATAAGTATTTCCTGTCGAAAATTTATGTTTTCCACACACTTATGATTACCTTTGTTCTTCTTTCCATTACATTATTTCTCCTCATTCTTTAGTGCTATTTTCCATTATCTTCCCTTCCTCTTCCTCATTATAGAGTTTATTTTCTCTCACGTCCTCCCTTTAATCTTTATTCTCAAGCCGAGACTTGACAACTCCAAGGCACTGCCTCCTTCAGAGCATCATCCCATCAGAGCAATCTATCTTCACGGGTCATATGGTCTTCCACTTGTAAGGTTCTCCTTGGTATCTGCAAGAAGACACTGCGGCTTGACACAGTCATGTCGTGGCTGGTGTCTCCCTCCTACACATCGCCTGGACAATAGAATTTGCGGCGATTTTCGTTTTTCGATTTTTATTTTTTGTCTTTTTTTGCCACTATTCTGGATTATTTTTTTTACTTTCAGTATTCATCAAGCATATTTTTCTCTCGCTTTGTGATTTTGTGTTAGTTTTTCGTGTACTTGACTACATGTTTGCTTGTGTGTGTGTGTGTGTGTGTGTGTGTGTGTGTGTGTGTGTGTGTGTGTGTGTGTGTGTGTGTGTGTCTGTCTGTCTGTCTGTCTGTATGCGCGTGTCCGTGTGTGTGCGTGTCTGTGTGTGTGTGCGTGTGTCTGTGTGTGTGCGTGTGTGTCTGTGTGTGCGTATGTGTCTGTGTCTGTGTCTGTGCGTGTGCGTCTGTGTCTGTGCGTGTGTGTCTGTGTCTGTGTGTGTGTGTCTGTCTGAGCACGGCTCTCAGTGTCTGGGAGCGGCTCTGTGTGTCTGGGCGCATGTCCCTGTGTCTGAGCGCATGTCCCTGTGTCTGGGCGCGTGTCCCTGTGTCTGGGCGCGTGTCCCTGTGTCTGGGCGCTGGTCCCTGTGTCTGGGCGCTGGTCCCTGTGTCTGGGCGCTGGTCCCTGTGTCTGGGCGCTGGTCCCTGTGTCTGGGCGCGTCTCTCTCTGACTGAGCGTCTCTGTCCCTGGGCGTCTCTGTGTGGGTGTGTCTCTACTCACCTAGTTGTACTCCCTTGGTTGTACTCGCCTAGTTGTACTCACCTAGTTGTATTCACCTAGTTGTGGCTGTAGGGGTCGATTCACAGCTCCTGACCCCGCCTGTTCACTGGTCGCCTCTTCACTGCCTCCACTGCATCACTTCCCAGACTATTTCACTTCCTGACAGCTCTGTAACTGAAGAAATATTTCCTAACATCCCTGTGATTCATCTAAGTCTTCAACTTCCAATTGTGACCCTCTGTGTGTTTGTCTGTGTGTCTGTCTGTCTCTCTCTCTCGTTCATATCCACTTTATTCCTTTCTCACATACGCTCCGTGACTTAGCAAGACGACCCCAGCAGCCAGCATCTGTTCCCTGGCTGGCCCCAGGCCAGTGCTGGAGCGATTTACACATAGGAGCCCCAGCAGCCCGCAGCCACGATGCCGAGCCATTTATTTTACGGCTCTCACACATGTTGGCTTAGTGCTGGTGCTTCGCGGCATCCATCCTGCCTGCGTTCTTCAAGCATTCTCACATTTTGTTCTCGTTTTCTTGCCTTTCTTATAAAAATAATAATTTAAGTTTTAGATATAGATTTTATAACTTCATAGATGACACAAGTTGCATATCAATTTTTCTTTACACCTCCAGTTTTATATATATATTTTAAATATATTGTTTCTTATATAAACGGCGACAGATGTTGTGACTAACGTATTTCAAATGGAAGGTTGTGGTTTTTGTCTTGTGCAAATGGAACGTCAATATTCTTCAAATGAAACTACGAATTCTGGTAACTTTACACAAAATACTGTACAAATACAAAACAAACATTCTACAGAACATTTTATTAAATTTTAATAATTTTTATGCCTAGCCTTTCAGACAGTTCCCACTTTAGCAGGAAAGCTTCTAATTCAACATGAAGATACAAATCTCCTTTCGAACCTGTTTGTCTACTAATACCCATGACCTCTAGGAATTCATTGCTTCGCATTGAATGTAATTATAATAAACTGACAAGCCACGTAGTATAACTTGACTCACGAAATCGTAATGACACGATTGCAAACAAACCATACCACGGGTGGGGTTTGAGCTTGCTGTCAGAGTCTCAAAACCCCAGACCGTCGCGTTAGCCACTGGACCAGCTAGCCACAAAAAGATTCATCCAACTAGGTATATTTCTACACCATAGGAAGGTTAGCATAGACACCACTGTGACCACAAATGCAAGTTTTTACAGACGAATCTCCCGCTAGCGTGGCCGTGACGAACTCTAGCTCAATTCCCCTCAAATATACCTAGTTTAATGAATCTTATTGAAAGCTAGCTGGCCAAGTGGCTAACCCGACGGTGTGGAGTTTTGAGACTCTCTGACCACGGGTTCAAACCCCACCCGTGGTATGGTTTCACGTAGTATATTTTGTCATTTTTTGGCAGCTTCTGTGTCTCTGTACCTCGTAAGAAACAGATGAATAATGATAAAGAGGTAGACATTAGTAAAGCAATAATTCGAAGTATGATTCACGCTTAGATATACTGTAAGGATAACTTTAAATATCATATTTCTATATATTTAAACCTTAAAAATCAGAAACATTACAAATACTGCAGAAATTTGAATTTAAAATAGCCAGACAGCAGTACTCTTACAATTATCTTCTACAAACATGTCAGGGGTGACCGCTATGCCACAGCAAATCATCGAAGAACTTGTTACAAGCACTCATACCACTGATAACTACTGGTAAACCTACGGTCGCTTCTGCAGTGGTCAGATACGAGTGGTACTACAACGGGGAGCTGTGCCCTGACCACTGAACAGGTAGGTTATTTTGGGATGTTAATAATTTAGGTATCAGAAGTTGAAGAATGAGACATTTGTGGCACAGGTCATTTTCTGACGAAGACCTGAGACAGATAATTTTTCCAGACGAATTAACTAATAACATGCCAAAAAATGGGCATATCCATTCTTCTGAGTTCAAAATTAACTAATTTTTAATATATAATTTATTAAAATGACTATTAAATGCCTGAATTTATAATATTAATGTATTGGCAGGATATTCTTCTTTGACAGTTCGTCCTTTGAGTATGTGACATAACCTGTAAAAGATTGATTATAAAGTATCTCCGAAGGAGTTACTTCCTCAAAAGCTTAGAATTTGAACACATGAACCTAGTGCTAGGTACAAGCAGGTGTTCGCATGCATTGGTGGCTCATGATCAATGATTTATAACCCATACTAAGCTTCCTTGAGTATATAACTTTAAAAACACTCTGTAGATGAAGGAGGAGGACAACATTCTTGAAATATCTAAGTGCACATTTAAAAGTTTTATGCGTAAAACAGTATAAATTTCCAGGTTAATCACATTAAATATAATTAAGTATGCCTCTTTTTAATGGCTTCAATCTCCAATGTATGTAAAATCTTAAAAACAATATAGCACCCGGCAAGTTTTATCTCTGTAAAAGATAATCTGATGATACACTGTTAGAGACAATATACTTGGATTGCTTGGATTCCAAACTTAAACTGAAGAATGACTTTTCCGATAGGCTTTAGACTTTCAGCGATTGTAGGTGTCATTAAAAAATAACATTCTGTTGGTGATGTGGACAACAAGGTTTTCTATTTAAAATATATTGCTCTCAATAAAATAGCTGGTGAATGTTTTTTTTTCCTCGAATTTACTTCAAATTTTAAATTCTGGTGTACCTTAATGAGAATTGCGCTTTGTACTAAAGAAAAAATTACTTCAAATTGGAGTTTCCTAGAAACGAACATTCAAATATTTTTCCGTATATATAGATTAGGAAATTTTTTAAAAAGATTTTAACCTAGAAAGAAAACAGATGAAAACTGGAATCTCACTGCTGTTTTATTTAATTTTCACGAGTTTAATAACCCTTGTACTATCCTGTTATCGTCACACTCTGAATCGTTATATGTATATGAGAGGATAGAAAGAGGTAGGAAGAGGGTTTTGACTTATTCCTGCCACGGTATTGTGATTTCTCCATGTTGTTCCTATACTGGCACTCAGACATTTGCGGAATTTAAGTCAACATTAGCGAGGTATCAGTCTCCTCATAAGACTGCCGGGCCATTTTTGCACTTCCTTATTTTTTTCAGCACTCACCTGCCTCTTACATCAATACAATTACATCACGTCAGACAGTAGTTCGCCATAGAAATCCCTGCTATGTATTGATTCTTTATGAGAGGAAGAACACACAGAAAACAGTGTTAAGGATTAAAATATTCTTCAGTGGTGGAGTACTGGTGAAATACTTTTAAATTACCCTCATGGAAGCAATACGCTTCAGCAGTAGCAAGCCACAACCAATCGTGGCGTGACCTTCCCAGTTATAAACTAATCATCCTTTGTAATTCCATTGGTCATTATGGCAGTTTAAGGTCTTAGTGAACTTTTTCTTGAAGACTCGTTACTTCTGTGTAAAATCCCATAACTTATTCAAAGTTTTAATCAGTTCCTCTCTGCGTTGCATTTTAAAGAAAAATATACAAAAAGTTTCGCCCTTTAATTAATATGAAGTGGAAAAAATATGATTTTGCAGTATTTTCACTTTAATTTTAAGCAAATTCAGTAGAAACTTCATCAATATTTAGATGTATATGGGACAAAAGCAAATTTTTACAGAAAAAGTGCCCGAACTTACAGCTTTTGATACACTTTCGCTATTTCATTACAAAAAATAAGTCCCATTATTAGGCTACGAAGGGGTTATTCCGCCTCTGATAAGTCAGTGATGATGACTAAGCTTATGATTACAATGTCTTCGGTGAATCTCATTTTACAAAATCCATTTTTTTTTACATTTGGAGAAGACTTATGACGTCCCCCCGGGATATTACATATTATCCCAAGCTTGTTTGTTAGACCGAAGATGTCTTTTTCCCTAGACTTCTCTCAGGACGTAGAAACTACGCAATGTCTTCAGCACTAGCATATTTAAGTTCTGTCGATGACCTTATCACCTTTCATTCTTATGTACATTAGTATTCCTTCTCTGCTGATGATTTAATCAATACTTACGCAATATGCGAATGGCCACCTCTATATTCAACCTTTCTAGTTATTATAATGTTCGCAATTAAGACTCGCCAGCTTGTAAAATTTCTAAGCCTGCTTTTCGATCGGTAAATGTCACTGTTTTCACCCCCTGTTTCCGGGGAGGAAAAACAGAGAAGTTTGTTATTTTGCCATTTTCGAGTTTACTGTCGAGTTTACAGAAAAAAATGCTGTTACCTTACCTCAGTTCGTTTCAAAACCAATAACAGACGATCAACACTGGAATTTATTTACCTCGAGCTGATCCTAAGTTGCAGACACCAGGAGAGAGTTCTTTGACTATTAAAAGGTGCTGACAGGTATAATAAAGATCATAAAGGCACATGCAACACCTGGGTATCCTTATTATGAAGATGTTTCGCTTGACTGTGACTTTATTAATTCAATACAGAGGTTATTTGAAGGTGTTAAAACTAGAGACAGCAGAAGATAAAGTAATCAGTTTAAGGAACAGATTACGTCGTCTTTTACGGTCTCCACTTTCGACACTTTCACATGACTTCTTTACTGAATAAAATCGCTGGCTTGCGAAACGTATTCATAATTTTGTGACCCAGGTGCTACGCAGGTGTCTTCATCATCTTGGTCATTATACACCATTACTGTTACCAAGTATAGTAAAGAGTATATCTGTATAATGACAAAGTTTTGTTCATTACTGAACATTTTCTATCCATGGTTTAATAATGCTAATCACTGATGGAAACGTCTTCAGAATAAAAACTTGTTCTGTAAGCTGACTCTCTATACCAAAGGAGTGAAGAGGTTTGGATAATTAAATCCCCGTTGGGAACCGATCCCCCAAAGCCTTCAGGTGCAAACCGAGCGTTCTACCATACCACGGGAGAGTTATAACCTGCGATCAGTCATAAAACTCCAGACCGACGCGTTAGCCTCTGGACCAGCTAGCTACAATAAGATTAATCCAACTAGGTATATTTATACACCATAGGAAGGTTAGCATAGGCACCACAAATACAAGTTTTTACAGACGAATCTCCCGCCAGCGTGGCCGTGACTAACTCTAGCTCAAGTCCCCTCAAAGCCATCATCATGAGTTTTATGACATTGATCGCGGGTTCGGTCCCCGCCCGTGGTATGGTTTGTTTGCAATTGTATCATTACGATTTCGTGAGTCGAGCGTTCTACCACAGATACAGGAGGGTACGTACTTCCACTACCTGCAATACCTCTTCAACTACTAAATCCACTTCATTCTTTGATTTTTCTACTTCCATCCCTGTTATTCCCTCGTATATACACTGGCTCCCTTACCTTCGTGTGTTAGTGTGTGACTAGTTAATGGTCCAAGTCGGACTGAAACATCATAAGTTTCTTTCTCTATGTGTAGGTTATGTGTATTTTGTTTAGCATTCTTTGTTTCATATAAACTACAGTATTAAGACTATGTGTACTCCTCTTCCACAGTTTTGTGTCCATTCTAAATAGAAATCAGTTAGGAGGAACTGGTAGAGTTTGTCTCGTTATTAGCAAAGTGACAATCGACCAGAATTTGGTCTTAATGACCACCTCAAAGTCAGCGTTTTAAATAATGTGAATAAACAACTAAATACATTTTGTGGAGTTTAATATCCTTTTTTATGGGTTCGTCGCATTACTCGTTGTCTTCTTTTCATAATTTCTCACAGATGTTAAAAAATCTAATAGTTTATGTATTCGTTCCTGATTCTTAAAACTGTTTAGTGTATAACTCATATTATTTTAGACCTCCTTTGATGCTAGGGAAAAAAAAAAAGAGATTTTTTTTAAATATGTTGGAAAACCTAGCACTTGATTCAGTTGTTTAACACAGGTGTCCCGTGACTCGATTGGTAGCGCACTTGGCTCGAATCCCCGGCACGGATGGAAACGTTGGGCATGTTTCTTTACTCCTGCTGCCCCTGTTTACCTAGCAGTAGCTACATACCTGCGTTTTAGTCGACTGTTGTGAGTGGCATCCCTAAGGGGCGGGGAAGTATATATATCAGCTGGTTTTTGAAATGAGCCGAGGTAAGATAACACTTATCTTGTAAAGTTCTTCAGTGTATAACAAAGGGTTATATTGCATAGCTAAGCATCAGCAACGGAGAGTCAACTGCTAGCTAATCACTAAATGGGTCATCAATGGACAAAAGTCCTAGTCAGGAACTACTGTTTTGTATCCTGACCAGCTAGATGCTCACTAACTCTACTCTTTGTATACTGTATCTTTCTGTTGTTCACGTATCTTTCTACCTCCTACGATAAGTCCCTGTGACGCAATTATCCCATTTCTTCCTTCTGTCCCACAAACTTCATTCTCTGGTAATAATGGTTGTTTTCTGAAAAAGGCAAAACATGGAAACGTTTTGGTTCCTTGAGTCGCACTGCTCCTTTCTTGATCACATGCAACTGCTGTGAACACGGCCTGGGTAGGCAATGTTGCTGTCTTTCCTGATAGCATTTTTCAAGAGAGATTGCTGCAGCTGGCTCGTATTTTTGCCGCAGTGTTGTATTCCTTCATCGCTACCGTCATCTATATTTCCACCACGTCTAGCTCATCGTTTGTTGAATCCTCAGACTCCAGAAGCGAGTTGAGAGCATTTCGGCTCTTTGATTCTCCCTATCCCACTGGATTTCATATTGAGTTTTGGCTTTGGCACATTTATAATTTCTACAAAAAGAAAATTGTCAAGGCTATGAACTTGCAAACTTTCCTTCACTTTCAGCAGCTAAGAACTCTGATTTTCAGCTATCAATTGGCTTTTTCTCGATTTCTCATTCTTGACTCTTAAGTAAATACATCATTGGCAACATCGACGGTCAGCACTTGTGAAAAATAGCAGGTTTCTGGCTATCCACGTTTCATTGAATTTAAGTGAGAAAGACTGAAGTCTTGCATCTGTTCGTTGGTAACTAAACTCGCACTATTAGTGATAATCATCCACTTTTTAGCATTTCTTAGCTACAGGATCGTGTAGCTATCTGTTAAGGATTACACATACGTTATCTTTGTGATGATATGAACATTGCTAATTTCCAACACCGTAACGTACATATGTACATCCTTAATTTTTAAAGGGGTGGACCAGTAATCCAGTGGAAGGCCTCTGTTAGATGACTCAAAGCTCCAGAGGCAGGTCATGTGACTAAGACTTGCATCATGAAAAGCTTGTCCTGTTTCCTAACGAATCTTACATAACTTAGTCTAACACAAGGTCACATCATGAGGTGTGGGAACAAAAACTGTTCCCACAGCCTTGAGATGACTTAAAAATACGGTAGATAATAAAGGAGAATTGCAGCAAGCCTATTGGCTCATGTTAGGCTCGTCGTTACCAAATCAAATCTTTCTCATTTATGAAGTAGAAAACACGCACCTGACCTCTCCGGTTGAAAAACGCAGTTTTTACCAGACTTTTCAATAGGACTGAAAAAATCCATCAGTGACAAAACATCTACGATTAATTAAACGAATCGTAGCACTGACATATCTGTGATGGGTTTCGAGAGTTTATCTACTCCCAGAGATCATCCCACGGCCAGGTTTGCCTGGTCAACCAGGTTGATGCTGACTCAAGAAATCGTAATGACACGATTGCAAACAAACCATACCCCCGGCCGGGATTGAACCCGCGGTCATAGAGTCTCAAAACTCCAGCCCGTCGCGTTAGCCACTAGACCAGCTAGCCACAATAAGATTCATCCAACTAGGTATATTTCTACACCATAGGAAGGTTAGCACAGGCACCACTGTGACCACAAATGCAAGTTTTTACAGACGAATCTCCAGCTAGCGTGGCCGTGACGAACTCTAGCTCAAGTCCCTTCACTGCCGTCAACATGACTCAAGAAATCGTAATGACTTGAGCTAGAGTTCGTCACGGCCACGCTAGCTGGAGATTCGTCTGTAAAAACTTGCATTTGTGGTCACAGTGGTGCCTGTGCTAACCTTCCTATGGTGTAGAAATATACCTAGTTGGATGAATCTTATTGTGGCTAGCTGGTCTAGTGGCTAAGTTTTGAGACGCGACGGGCTGGAGTTTTGAGACTCTATGACCGCGGGTTCAATCCCGGCCGGGGGTATGGTCAGGTTGATGCTGCTGATGGCCCATTGACAATCATAGCTATCTCAGCCTGGTTATCCAGGCACTTGGTGGAGGTGCGTTTGAAGTCTTCAATTGTCCTGGCAGTGTTTCTAATAACTTTTGGAAAGATTTTGAAACGTCTGTAACAATGGATGCTGATATAATGTTCTTGCATTTGGAACTCAGGTCCTCAAGTTCTTGCCACGTATAAAAAATGTCTTCCCCCACTCCAAAGAATAGATATTTAGGAGTTTGAGGCGTTGTATAAATGATTTAAAAAAAACGAGTAGTTGATAAACAAGACATTCTCAGTTATTTCATTTTCTTATTGGGTCTATGCGAGTTGTAAATCATTTCTGCATTTGGTCCCAACTGTGATATTTTTCCTGCACCTAATGGAACAGTAATTTATGCAAGAGAGTAAAAGCGATTTGAAATGTTCATTATTAGTTATTTCATGTTTATTTTCTTGAAGGTTCTCATTATCCAATCCTTTGCCTGGTTTAAGTGACAATTACATTGCATTCTTCAAACGATAAGTCAGCTGACATTATTACTCCCCCTTCCACCTGGTCCTTCACATATTCATTATATTTCATCTTGCATCTGGTATGGTACACCTTCTGACATCAGTCTTTCTATATCTGAGCAGCTGGATGTTGTCACCATTGATTGCCATGTTGTTCTCCACTGCCTGCTGTAAGAGTTTGCTTATATTTTATTGCAGTTTTTGTCTTCTACAAAGGTGATGTTTTACACTTATTTTGGTATCATCCGCAAACGATGGTTCAAAACTCATGCGAGCGTTTTTATCTATATCCGCTAAGATGAGAAACAGTTTAGGCACTTGGGATACACAGCTTTGTTTTGACTTAGGAAAAGCTAGGTTTCCTAGAGATAACTTGTGGATGTCTTTTCTAATCGGCTTCAAACCATCAGTGCCGATATATCTAACTCTGAGAAAGATTCGAGTTGTTTTCCAGCTGTGTAGTTGACAATTTTCCCATTTACATTTTAACACATAATCTGAAGGTTAATTATTTTTAATTTAAAATGCCCAAAAAAGTCTTATTATTACGTAAAGTATTTATGTATCAAGTAGCTCGGCCGGAAGCGCACTCAACTGAGGATCTGTGGATCGATCCCCTTCACGGCTGGAAACGTTGGACACATTTTCTTACACCTGCAGTCCCTGTACACCTAGCAGTAAGTAGGTACCCGCGTGTTAGGCGACTGTTGTGGGTGGCATCCTGGGGGAAGGGTAGTATATCTTAGAGCTGGACTAAGAGGTAAGATAACAGCTCTTAGTCTATAAAATTTATCTGTGCTTAAAAATATATCAGTAAAATGAAAGCTAAAAAATAAGAATAATTTAACTTTTCATGGAGTAGTTGTGCTTACGTAATTTACTTATCCTTGTCACATTAAATAAATTTACACTTTATTTCTAATATATACCTCCTCAAGGGAGGCCCTTGACGCTGGTGAGGGGCTCTTGATCTAGGGAATTGGATCTGTGCACCGGTTCCCTGAACTGAGTCAGAATACCTTCCATCCCCCCCCCTTACATGTGCTGTATAATCCTACGGGTTTAGCGCTCCATGATTATAATAATAATAATAATAATAATTCTACCATATACCATATTTTGTCCTCTTTTATGACTGGGTTTATGAATTTTATTTTTTTTTCAATCATTTTATTTGATGTGTCTCGGGACATGTTTAGGAAAAAAAGACATTCACATTGAATAAAACTTTCCATTGATAGACTGGCATGAGCTCTAGCTCCTGGTCTTCAATAGGGTGTTCATTCCTTATGAGAATGAGAAGCTACGGGCACTAAACCTCTCGTCTATGTAGAGCTAAAGTTCCTGGGTCTCTTGATGTTGAGCTCGTCCTCCCCAGCCTCTTGGAAAGGTTAAACCATAGCGTATTTTCTCTTGTGGGAGCTGCAGTCCCTCTTGAGGATTTAGAGGTTAAAGTATTGTGCCTGCGAGTATTTAGGTATATATATATATATATATATATATATATATATATATATATATATATATATATATATATATATATATATATATATATATATATATATATATATATATATATATATATATATATATATATATATATATATATATATATATATATATATATATATATATATATATATATATATATATATATATATATATATATATATATATATATATATATAGAAGAAAAACTTTATAAAACTGGGATGCTTGAATGTGCGTGGATGTAGTGCGGATGACAAAAAACAGATAATTGCTGATGTTATGAATGAAAAGAAGTTGGATGTCCTGGCCCTAAGCGAAACAAAGCTGAAGGGGGTAGGGGAGTTTCGGTGGGGGGAAATAAATGGGATTAAATCTGGAGTATCTGAGAGAGTTAGAGCAAAGTAAGGGGTAGCAGTAATGTTGAAGGATCAGTTACGGAATGAGAAAAGAGAATATGAATGTGTAAATTCAAGAATTATGTGGATTAAAGTAAAGGTTGGATGCGAAAAGTGGGTCATAATAAGCGTGTATGCACCTGGAGAAGAGAAGAATGTAGAGGAGAGAGAGAGAGATTTTGGGAGATGTTAAGTGAATGTATAGGAGCCTTTGAACCAAATG